>NC_134355.1:12619497-12911997 GCF_048569485.1 Anomaloglossus baeobatrachus | reverse complement strand
TGATGCTCTAGACCACCAGGGACGTTATTGTTATGCCATTAACTACAGTATACCCCTAGAAGTGGCTCTATAAACCTGATCATCTCTACAGGACACGGTCTTTATTACACCACAAGGGATGACTCCATTGACCCCTTTATTGACCTATATCACCAATTCTGGCCCCTCAAACCACCAGGAGTGTTATTTATGATCCCATCACTGCAGTGCATTGTGGGAGCTGTAGAAGCTGCTATCTTCTGCTGTATCTGTATAGGTGCAGTACACCGGCGTGCGGAGTATATAGAAGTATCATTACTATGGGTATTATACTTATTACATAATCCAGACACAGGTTGGGGATGGGCCTCCACGTCGCCCAGAAGCAATAATTAATACAACATCATATAAGAAATACAATGTAAAGGAATTGCTTCCAACACACACAAAGCGTCTCCAAACCAGCAGCAAATAGCGAGTGCGGGGTCATAAATCTGCGCTGTGCGAGAACCGCAGCATTGCAGCCATAATTGTGGGAAGGGTCCAGTCTGAAACTAATTATTAATCACCCCGGCAGCCGAAAAAATGGATTTCTGAACCGTCGGTGCCAGAAGCGCTGTGATTAATTTGTGCATGTGTGATATAATGCGAGAACTTCCCCGAAAATAAAACAAACCCCAATAAATAAAGTTTCATCAGTGAAAAGTTCTACAACCCCAACAGATTTTAGGCAGATACATTGTTGCATTTGCTGTTATCTTTTACCTGTTTTTGCGCCAATTTTGCACCATTATTAAAGTCTATGGCTGCTTTCATACATCAGTTTTTTGGCATCAGGCACAATCCGGCAAAAAAACTGATGCAACAGATCCAGCGAAAAAACGAATCAGTTGCATCAGGTTTTTCCAACAGTTCCTTCCGGTTTTTGACAGATCCGGTGTGATACTGAGCATGCTCAGTTCAAAGCAACGGATCCGACGTGCATAGAGGCTACCATTATAAAACGCCGGATCCGGCGCGATCCGTTTTTTTTGCCGGAAACAAAAACGTTCCCTTCAACGTTTCATCCGGCTGCCGGACAAGTAAATTTTGCTGGATCCGGCAAAAAACTGATGAAAAGCAAGGCCATCCGGCACAATCCGGCACTAATGAAAGTCTATGGGGGAAAAAACGGATCCGGCGGCAACAGATGCTGGATCCGTTTTTTCATATTTTGCCGGATTGTGCCTGATGGCAAAAAACTGATGTGTGAAAGCAGCCTATCTAATAAAAGTTCACCTGTTTTTCTTTAGTTTTGTCATTCTGGGGGTAGAAGGGAAGAATCTGTAGATGTTTTTGGCCGATTCATCAGTTGCAACTTTTTAAACGGTTGCTACATTTCAGCCTCACATTCCCCCTTCCAGAGGAATTCTATGTATTCCCAGACTTTATACACTTTTTGTGACATTTAGTAGGACGTGCAACTTTTTATGCATGATTCTCAAAAAAGCAGATAAAAGGCAAAAATAAAGAGCATTTTTATTTTGCTTAAAATTCACAAACTGCTTGCATTACTACAAGTACTACAAATAGAAAGTGATGAATCGAGGCTCTGTTTTTGTTTTTTCCAATTCTTCCCCATTATCAAAATCTATTCAGTTGTTTCCATTCACAGGCAGTCTCCTGTACACAGCGGATCCTGCCTTCAGCCCAGTATTGGATACAATGTATCTACAGTGTTTACCCCGACAATAAGAATTAACCCCAAAAATAAGCCCTAGCATGATTTTACAGGATTTTTGACATATGCTTGAAATATAAGCCCTATTCCAAAAATAAGCCCTAGTTACAGTCATGGCTGCTTTTAGGAGAAGCCAAACTGCCCAATTCCTGAGGGCCCCCATTCTCTGAGGACCCCATTCTGTGAGGGCCCCCCATCAGTTGTATTCAAAGGTTAATATTGTTTAAGGACCTTTGGTGACTTCACAGTCATGTGATCATGATGTAACCAAAGGTCCTTTAATTCCAGGAGTCTAAGAGAAGTGAACAGGAGACAAGCTGGTATACAGGGCTGGCATTAGGTAAAAAGGAGGCCAAATTGGGCAATTTCCCTGCCCCCCTCTCCTAGGGGCCGCAACATTTATATTCTGATAAAGACAACTTAAGGACCCCTTTGCGACATCACGGTCATGTGACTCAGTTGCCATCAAAGGTCTTTAAATTGCAGGAGTCAAAAAGACCTGAACAGGAGACCGGCTGGTATGCAGGGCTGGTATTAGGGGAAATCGGAGACGAAACTCGCCAACTTCACAGAGCCCCCCTGTCCTAGGGGCCCCAGCATTTATATCCTGATGATAAAACTGCTTAAGGACCTTTGTGACATTACAGTCATGTGACTATGTTGTCACCAAAGGTCTCTTAATTGCAGGAGTCTAAAGCTGAAAAGGAGACCGGCTGTATATGTGCAGTGTGGATTGCTGTTCATGGAAAAAATAAAGCATCCCCTGAAAATAAGCCCTAGCCCATCTTTCAGAGCAAAATATAAGACCCTGTCTTATTTTTGGATAAACACAATAGTCTGGACAATGCTCTGTGAGCTAAACACAAAGCAGCAGCTGCACCGTTCTGTCAGTGCTGACATCAGGCCGACATTTCACTGGTCAGCTTTGCTGTATAGACTGGGACAGCATCAGCAGAGTCACCTCGCTGTTATTACAGGCTAGATGATGTAATAATTGATGTATTACATAGCTGGAAGCCTCGATAACTCCCTCCCTAGTGTCTGGAGCACGCGCTGTACTACATTATTTATTGGAGAATGTAGTAATCTATGACTATTTGTGTCAATTAAAGGGGTTATAAAGGAGAAGAAAAACAAGCTTTTTGGTTTCCAAAATCACGCCCCCATCTGTATATACTTTTGTCCTTGGTATTGAAGCTCAGCCGCATTCACTTCAATGAAGATGGAAGAAGTTGGGCATGGAAACTCCAACACAATGTTCAAGACAGAATGACAATGGGATCTCCACTACCGGAAATCAAAGTAAAGAGCGCTGCGGCCCGGAAGGGGAGCACAAGATTTCTATATGTTATTATCACCATGAGCACTTTAATTTCTAGAAGTGAAGAGCTCCTTTAAATAACCCAAAGTGGAAATGTTCATGGTTCTTACCTGGAACCGCGTGCGTTCGGCGGCGTACAGCTGGTAATGGAGCATGGCTTGTAAGACTTTCTTATGTCCATCCGGTACTAGACACACCGCCCCCAGGATCTCCAGGACGGCAATCTTGGTTTTGATGTTTTCAGTCCTTAAACTATGGGATATTATGTTGATGCATTCGGGATGCGCCAAAACGTGAGCCCGTCCCTGGGAGTTGTTCATCAGAGCCTTTATACATCCTATAACGGATGTGTGTATGCGGCTCTCCGCTGTGTCGTAATCCATGCTCTTCAGGAAATTCAGGAGGCACGTCAAACCCTCCAACTCTATGAAGCGGGTCACAAACCTGGAGAAAACGACAGTCCGTCAGGTTTTCATGCAAAGTATCACAAAGAATTGAAAACGACAAAGTATCACAAAGAATCGAAGAGAAAGTATCACAAAGTATTGAAAACGACAAAGTATCACAAAGAATCGAAGACAAAGTATCACAAAGTATTGAAAACGACAAAGTATCACAAAGAATCGAAGACAAAGTATCACAAAGTATTGAAAACGACAAAGTATCACAAAGAATCGAAGACAAAGTATCAGAAGTCATCGAACACAAAGTATCAAAGACAAAGTATCACAAACTATGGAAAACAAAGTATCACAAGGTATCAAAGACAAAATATTACAAAGAATCAAAGGCAAACTATCACAAAGTGTTGAAGACAAAGTATCACAAAGTATCAAAGACAAATTACAAAGTACTGAAGACAAAGTATCACAAAGAATCGAAGAAAAGTATCACAAATCATCGAAGACAAAGTATCACAAAGTATCAAAGACAAAGAATCACAAATCATTGAAGACAAAGTGTTGAAGACAAAGTATCACAAAGTATAATAGACAAAGTATCACAAATCATTGAAGACAAAGTATCACAAAGTGTTGAATACAAAGTATCACAAAGAATAATAGACAAAGTATCACAAATCATTGAAGATAAAGTATCACAAAGAATCAAAGACAAAAGTATCACAAAGAATAGAAGGCAAAGTACTGAAGACAAAGTATCACAAAGTATCAAAGACAAAGAATCACAAATCATTGAAGACAAAGTATCACAAAGTATCAAAGACAAAATATTACAAAGTACTTAAGACAAAGTATCACAAATCATCGTAGAGAAAGTATCACAAAGTATCACAAAGAATCAAAGGCAAAATATTACAAAGTACTTAAGACAAAGTATCACAAAGAATCAAAGGCAAAATATTACAAAGTACTTATGACAAAGTATCACAAAGAATCGAACAAAAGTATCACAAAGTATCACAAAGTATCAAAGACAAAGTATCACAAAGTATCAAAGACAAAGTATCACAAAGTATCAAAGACAAAGTATCACAAAGTATTGAAGACAAAGTATCGCAAGTATTGAAGACAAAGTATCGCAAGTATTGAAGACAAAGTGTGGCTCACAGTTATGTGCAGTATGTTATACAGATTTTATTATATTATCGCCATATAGTAGATTTTTTACAATTAGTTCATTACATTATTGTGTTTTATACTATTATAAATTGTATTATATATGGTCTATGACATCAGAACTGGATACGTCTTTGGTCTGGAAGCCGTCCAGAAGCTTTCTCCAGTTAGACAGTAATGACTTTGACTTTCATAAAACTTTACTATATTCTGCTGCCGTCCACTTGGAAGCCACAAGCAATTTAATTTTGGATTGTTCCCAATTATAGAGAGCATTTCTGATAAAAGGCAGAACTGGGTCAAGATCTGTGGAGGCCAAAAAATCAAACATTCCCTCATTTCAGCCCAATCCTCTGTTTTGGGGATTTTGGATGGAGGTTAAAATAGAAATAAAAGCTCCAATAAAGCAGGATATGGATTAAAGATATAAAGATATATTAAATGACGATACACAGTATCACAAGTGCAAAGGCAATATCTAGAAATAATCAGACAACTCATAATAATTTAGTGCTTAAGTCTGAAAAGCACAGTGCTCCAATAATATCATTCTGTATCTCATAATACCACCATATGGAGCATAATTATTTCTGCCAAACAGATTAAACTGCCCACTTCATGCTCTTTTAGAAGCTGCTTTGATTTGCTGCACTAGCCCAAACACTACTTAGAAACTTAAATAATATTGCCACCCAATACCCAAATAGTGCTGCTATATATAGTACAGCTATCATATAAAACAACTACACTGTGTCCAAACAATATTACTAAAGTGTCCCAGGTCATACCACCATAAAAGCCCTGAAGAATACAAGACTTAAATACCACAATAAGGTACCCAAGTAATACTGTATGGAACCAAGAAATACAGTACCCTAATATTACCACCATATGGTGCTCAAATAATACCACCATTCAATGTGCTAAGAATCCACCATATCACTGTAGCAAAAATTACCTTAAACAGCCATACTGTGCCTAAACATAGCCAATATATACAGCCACATTGTTACCAAATATTCTCAATAACGCCACCATTAGGTGACAAAATAAAACCACGGCACCATGGCTATGTAATACCGCCAAGTAATCCAGAAATAATAGCGCCCAGGTGATTTCCACGTCTTTGTTTAGATGTGATCCCGCTCAGTCCCATTCCTATTTGCCCCTTTTGCTACAATTAAGATATTGGACAGAAGAGACCGTCACCAAGAACTGAAGGGCGATGGAGATCACCAAGTCTATCCTCCGAGGAAGGTTTTGCTTTTGTATCATGGTCCCAAATTAATATCTGATCAAGTTTGCTTTTTTCTGCGATGCCCCATAGATGGCAGCCAAGGTGATGATGAACAATGCTGGCCATCAGGAAACCGGCTCCTTGCTGCAGCTATCCTCTATCCTTCATCCTTAATGCTTTATACGTTATCCTTTATCCTCTATCAGTTATCATCTATCCTTTATCCTTAATCCTTTTTCTATTACCCTCTATTCGTTATCCTCTATCTCTTATCCTTTATCCTCTATCTTCTGTCTTCAATCCCTTATGCTCTATCCTTTATTCTCAATCCTTTATTGTCTATCCTCTGCAATGCTTTATCCTCTATCTTCAATCCTTTGTCTATCCTCTGTCCTTTATCCTCTATCTTCTATCTATCCTTTATTCTCTATCCTCTATGCTTTATCATGCTTTATCCGCTATCCTTTATCTTCAATCCTTTATGCTCTATCCTGAATCCTTTATAGCAACAAAAAGAGGAGATAAAAACTCCCAAAAATGTAATATACTCACAGCAGAAAAGAGGGCAACTAGTCCAGTCAGCCCAGGCCAACACATCTAATGCACCAACAGAATGCAGACAAGCCCCTCAATATGATGGACATTTCACAGGTGCAAGGTAAATTGCACACTAGTGGCGCGCATAGGGCGCTGTTCACACTTGTATGCGCATGGTGTCCAGCCAGCAACCTATTACCACGCCCTTACTATTAGATTAGGCAGGACTCGGACCTCGGACTCGGACTTGCACCTGTGAAGCGTCCATCGTATTGAGAGGTTTGTCTGCATCCTGTTGGTGCATTAGATGTGTTGGCCTGGGCTGAATGGACTGGTTGCCCTCTTTTCTGCTGTGAGTCTATCCTGAATCCTTTATCCTCAATCCTTTATTGTCTATCCTCTGTCCTTTATCCTCTATCTTCTATCTATCCTTTATTCTCTATCCTCTATGCTTTATCTTCAATTTTTTATGCTCTATCCTGAATCCTTTATCCTCAATCCTTTATTGTCTATCCTCTGTCCTTTATCCTCTATCTTCTATCTATCCTTTATTCTCTATCCTTTATCTTCAGTCCTTTATGCTCTATCCTGAATCCTTTATTGTCTATCCTCTATCATGCTTTATCCTCTATCTTCAATCCTTTATAATCTATCCTCAATCCTTAATCTTCAATCATTTATTGTCTATCCTCTGTCCTTTATCCTCTATCTTCTATCTATCTTTTATTCTCTATCCTCTATGCTTTATCATGCTTTATCCTCTATCCTATATCTTCAATCCTTTATGCTCTATCCTGAATCCTTTATCCTCAATCCTTTATTGTCTATCCTCTGTCCTTTATCCTCTATCTTCTATCTTTTATTCTCTATCCTCTATGCTTTATCATGCTTTATCCTCTATCCTATATCTTCAATCCTTTATGCTCTATCCTGAATCCTTTATCCTCAATCCTTTATTGTCTATCCTCTGTCCTTTATCCTCTATCTTCTATCTTTTATTCTCTATCCTCTATGCTTTATCATGCTTTATCCTCTATCCTATATCTTCAATCCTTTATCCTCTATCCTGAATCCTTTATTGTCTATCCTCTATCCTCATTATTTTCTGGAGAGATCTTTAAGGTAAGACTCTGAGGCCCAGTCCCATGTCTTACATTGCAGGCCAGCTTACGCCTCTGACCATCAGGTCTGATCTCCAGGCAGCCCTCACAGATATTAATACCCTTCCCCCGCACCGGGAGCTTCACCCCCCCACACACGATACCAGCCGCTCATTATATATTTATTTTGGTCCCTTTCCAAAAATAATCCCACAAGTTACTTTTCCGCTTTTTCTAAAAATAGCAGCAGACGCCTCAAGGTGAGCGCTCCCCTCCGAAATAATAGGAGGCGTCTCGGGGGATAAGAATGCTGAGCTAAAGCGTCAAGAAAGACACGGGAGAGGGCGGAGGACGAAAACCACTGCCCCCCATCAGTAGAGAAGAGGGTACATTCATCAGAACGTTTCCAGCAGAGTTTGGGGGTGATCAATATGGCCGCCATAGGGGAATCACCCAACTTTCCTAGGAGTCAGAATGACAAATCTCCCAACACATGCAGCGACACAGGAGAGGCCGGGGCATCAGCCACAGAGAAGAATGCAGAGGGGTCAGAAGTCTAAATGCTGCACAAGGGACTTCCTCATCTGGTTACAGGGACTTGTTCAGACCCCACCGGGCAGATAAACAGCGCCGCTCCTGGACACACCTGCAGCTTACCTCTGAAGCTTCTCTGCTGCGCAGTAGACTATCGCCCCAGGCTGCACAGACTTGTTTTTCACCCCACACAACTTAGGAATAAAACTAAAGGCAGACGGTGACTGTTAAATGAAATTACAGGAACCTCTGCATGCTACACTACAGACTGCCTCTCCAGGCTTCACAGGCTTGTTTTTCACCCCACCCTTTAACTCATACAATTTAGGAATAAAAAGTATACGGTGAGCAGTCTGCACAACAGACTGCCTCTCCAGGCTGCACAGACTTGTTTTACACCACACACAACTTCGGAATAAAACTAAAGGCAGACAAGGAGCAGTAAATGTGGTTAAAGGGACCTCTGCATGCTGTACAACAGACTGCCTCTCCAGGCTGCACAGACTTGTTTTACACCACACACAACTTCGGAATAAAACTAAAGGCAGACAAGGAGCAGTAAATGTGGTTAAAGGGACCTCTGCATGCTGCACAACAGACTGCCTCTCCAGGCTGCACAGACTTGTTTCCACTATAGGAAGATTGTGTAAGAAATAAGTAGGAATGAGGAATAAGAAACGATTACGCCACCTAAGTGTCTGTGCAGTCTGTTCTGCATGTGAGGAGGTGTGTGAGAAGCTGACCGCACTGATCTGCTGTACAGGAGACTGCCTCTACCACTCAGGTAACACTGGGAATAAACATTCAGCCTCAAGAAAAAAAGCACGGAGCAAAATCAAGAAGGAAGAAGACATTGTGTGTAGTCGTGCATGTCATGGCCGGTCCCCTCCTGTCCCGCAGGTCACCTGCGTCTCATGGATGGGGCCGGTTACAGATTCTGCGTTCCCGCCCTGTGGCTTTGTGATTCGGTTCTGACATCTTGGGCTGGCTGGTCCGGCAGCATGGCGTCATGTAGAATCCTGGCAGCCGGTCCTGGACTGGGTCTTCTCCAGCGACCGCCCGCCTGGCTCCGGATCCGTGTATCCTGACAGAAAGGCTTTTGTTTTCAGTCTATAAATGTCTTGTTTGGAATCTCTGTGGATGGAAACCATCTGCTGCTGCCCGGCACTCGGAATATCCTCAGGTGGGTCCGGGGGACGCCGGCGCACGGCACAGGATCCGGAGCCAGGCTGTTCCATCACATAACATGGGTTATTCACCAGACAAAAGTCACTTGTGCATAGAAAACGCTGACGTCCCCCTCCGTGACACCAGCCTGTCAGGGCAGCATCCGTCAACAGCTAGTGACTGATCCCCGATCCCGGATCCCCGATCCCGGATCCCTGCACATCTGGAATCTCGTTACATTTACAGCTCGAAGAGAAATGGAAGATTAACAGTCGCCCGAAGCCAAAAACACCGCAAACCAATCAACCCAACAGCAGAACCCAGAGGACAACAATCACCACTGATCCCAGCAATAGCCAGGACCAAGAGATCAAAGAGCTGGAGACCGTCCTCAACTATACCTAATTACATAACGAGGGGTCACTGTGTATATACATCACTGATCCTGAGTTACCTCCTGTATTATACTCCAGAGCTGCACTCACTATTCTGCTGGTGCAGTCACTGTGTGCATACATTACATTACTGATCCTGAGTTACCTCCTCTATTATACTCCAGAGCTGCACTCACTATTCTGCTGGTGCAGTCACTGTGTACATACATTACATTACTGATCCTGAATTACCTCCTGTATCATACTCCAGAGCTGCACTCACTATTCTGCTGGTACAGTCACTGTGTATATACATTACTGATCCTGAGTTACCTCCTCTATTATACTCCAGAGCTGCACTCACTATTCTGCTGGTGCAGTCACTGTGTACATACATTACATTACTGATCCTGAATTATCTCCTGTATTATACTCCAGAGCTGCACTCACAATTCTGCTGGTGCAGTCACTGTGTACATACATTACATTACTGATCCTGAGTTACCTCCTGTATTATACTCCAGAGCTGCACTCACTATTCTGCTGGTGCAGTCACTGTGCACATACATTACTGATCCTGAGTTACCTCCTGTATTATACTCCAGAGCTGCACTCACTATTCTGCTGGTGCAGTCACTGTGTACATACATTACATTACTGATCCTGAGTTACCCCCTGTATTATACCCCAGAGCTGCACTCACTATTCTGCTGGTGCAGTCACTGTGCACATACATTACATTACTGATCCTGAGTTACCTCCTGTATTATACTCCAGGGCTGCACTCACTATTCTGCTGGTGCAGTCACTGTGTACATACATTACTGATCCTGAGTTACCTCCTGTATTATACTCCAGAGCTGCACTCACTATTCTGCTGGTGCAGTCACTGTGTACATACATTACATTACTGATCCTGAGTTACCCCCTGTATTATACCCCAGAGCTGCACTCACTATTCTGCTGGTGCAGTCACTGTGTACATACATTACATTACTGATCCTGAGTTACCCCCTGTATTATACTCCAGAGCTGCACTCACAATTCTGCTGGTGCAGTCACTGTGTACATACATTACATTACTGATCCTGAGTTACCTCCTGTATTATTCTCCAGAGCTGCACTCACTATTCTGCTGGTGCACTCACTGTGTACATACATTACATTACTGATCCTGAGCTACCTCCTGTACTATACTCCAGAGCTGCACTCACTATTCTGGTGGTGCATCACTGTGTACATACATTACATTACTGATCCTGAGTTACCTCCTGTATTATACTCCAGGGCTGCACTCACTATTCTGCTGGTGCAGTCACTGTGTACATACATTACTGATCCTGAGTTACCTCCTGTATTATACTCCAGAGCTGCACTCACTATTCTGCTGGTGCAGTCACTGTGTACATACATTACATTACTGATCCTGAGTTACCTCCTGTATTATACTCCAGAGCTGCACTCACTATTCTGCTGGTGCAGTCACTGTGTACATACATTACATTACTGATCCTGAGTTACATCCTATACTATACTCCAGAGCTGCACTCACTATTCTGCTGGTGCAGTCACTGTGTACATACATTACTGATCCTGAGTTACCTCCTGTATTATACTCCAGAGCTGCACTCACTATTCTGCTGGTGTAGTCACTGTGTATATACATTACTGATCCTGAGTTACCGCCTGTATTATACTCCAGAGCTGCACTCACTATTCTGCTGGTGCAGTCACTCTGTACATACATTACTGATCCTGAGTTACCTCCGGTATTATACCCCAGAGCTGCACTCACTATTCTGCTGGTGCAGTCACTGTGTACATACATTACTGATCCTGAGTTACCGCCTGTATTATACTCCAGAGCTGCACTCACTATTCTGCTGGTGTAGTCACTGTGTACATACATTACATTACTGACCCTGTACTTGCTTCACAGGAAGGTCAGTCGAAAAATGGGTTCAAAGTGTGAAGATGTGGCTTTGGTGCTAGAGGCAGGTAACCTCTGGGGTCCGGAGCCTACAGCTCACCCCGGCGGGCTTAGAGAGTCGTCAGTCTAGAGAAGCCGCCGAGGCCCAGAAACAGATGAAGGTGTGTGGTATTAGGGGGAAGGAGGCACACACCCCAAAGTATGGAGGGCGCGGTCCAGGATAGCGGGGGACAGGACAATGATAGTACCCCACAGAGAGGAAGGCAGGAAGGCCATGTGTCATAACGGGGTGAAAAATAAAAGTAAAACCACTGTTTGGCCAGGTGAGCTCTGGTGTTGTGTGACTACCTGACGGCATCGACGACTGTCAGCAGTGGTGATGAGGTATCAGGGGTGAAGCAGCAAGTGTCACGCACCCCGCCAGCTACCACGTCCGGCACAGGGAGGCTTCTTGGGGAAGGAGAGCTGCGCGAGCGCGGCCTGGGGCCGATCACCTCCTTCACAGACACCAAATGTGACCCAGGAGAGAGCGGCAGTCACAAGAGGGGGTTTTGCATTTGGTGATGGGGCAGCAGAGTGTCAGGTCGAATCCGTCCAGGAGAAGCGAATTATGGGCGTAATGATAGCGGTCGCAGAGATCGTGACTGTGATCGGGCTCGCCAGGGTTACAGGCCGACGCCCACCCTACAGAGAAGCTGCGCTGTTCAGTCACAGACCATGCGGACGCTATGGGGCCCGCGAGTCAGGGGGGCCCGGTGCCAGCAGGAGGGCTCTCCTCACCTGCGGGTCATCACACAGAGTAATGATGAAGGATGGAGCGGAGCGCTCTGCTCCATCCTTCCTTATTTTTTCCCTGTGCTTGACGTCTCAGTGCAGCAGAGTGCGGTGACGACACTACTGCGCGACTGCTGAGACATGCGGAGCGCGGGACACTGACCGGAGCAGCGGGGGAACGAGGAGAGCTGAGGACTTGTTTATTTATTTTTTTATTTTTTAATCAGTGAGTACACGGTGATCAGAGGCCTATGGGGGGGGGTACATTAAATGGTATGGGGGCTGCATAATAGAATATGAAGGACACCTTATACATGGGCTATGGGGTGCATTATAATACATGGAGGACTATGGGGGTGCAGTATAATATATGGAGGACTATGGGTGCAGTATAATATATGGAGGACTATGGGGTGCAGTATAATATATGGAGGACTATGGGGTGCAGTATAATATATGGAGGACTATGGGGTGCAGTATAATATATGGAGGACTATGGGGTGCAGTATAATATATGGAGGACTATGGGGTGCAGTATAATATATGGAGGACTATGGGGTGCATTATAATACATGGAGGACTATGGGGGTGCATTATAATACATGGAGGACTATGGGGTGCAGTATAATATATGGAGGACTATGGGTGCAGTATAATATATGGAGGACTATGGGGTGCAGTATAATATATGGAGGACTATGGGGTGCAGTATAATATATGGAGGACTATGGGGTGCAGTATAATATATGGAGGACTATGGGTGCAGTATAATATATGGAGGACTATGGGGTGCAGTATAATATATGGAGGACTATGGGGTGCAGTATAATATATGGAGGACTATGGGGTGCAGTATAATATATGGAGGACTATGGGATGCAGTATAATATATGGAGGACTATGGGTGCAGTATAATATATGGAGGACTATGGGGTGCAGTATAATATATAGAGGACTATGGTGGTGCAGTATAATATATGGAGGACTATGGGGGTGCAGTATAATATATGGAGGACTATGGTGGTGCAGTATAATATATGGAGGACTATGGTGGTGCAGTATAATATATGGAGGACTATGGTGGTGCAGTATAATATATGGAGGACTATGGTGGAGCAGTATAATATATGGAGAATTATGTGGTGCAGTATAATATATGGAGGACTATGGTGGTGCAGTATAATATATGGAGGACTATGGGGTGCAGTATAATATATGGAGGACTATGGGTGCAGTATAATATATGGAGGACTATGGGGTGCAGTATAATATATGGAGGACTATGGGGTGCAGTATAATATATGAAGGACTATGGGGTGCAGTATAATATATGGAGGACTATGGGGTGCAGTATAATATATGGAGGACTATGGGGTGCAGTATAATATATGGAGGACTATGGGGGTGCAGTATAATATATGGAGGACTATGGTGGTGCAGTATAATATATGGAGGACTATGGTGGTGCAGTATAATATATGGAGGACTATGGGGTGCAGTATAATATATGGAGGACTATGGGGTGCAGTATAATATATGGAGGACTATGGGGGTGCAGTATAATATATGGAGGACTATGGTGGTGCAGTATAATATATGGAGGACTATGTGGTGCAGTATAATATATAGAGGACTATGGGGTGCAGTATAATATATGGAGGGCTATGGGGCTGCATTATAATATATGGAGGACTATGGGGTGCAGTATAATATATGGAGGACTATGGGGTGCAGTATAATATATGGAGGACTATGGGGTGCAGTATAATATATGGAGGACTATGGGGTGCAGTATAATATATGGAGGACTATGGGGTGCAGTATAATATATGGAGGACTATGGGTGCAGTATAATATATGGAGAATTATGTGGTGCAGTATAATATATGGAGGACTATGGTGGTGCAGTATAATATATGGAGGACTATGGTGGTGCAGTATAATATATGGAGGACTATGTGGTGCAGTATAATATATAGAGGACTATGGGGTGCAGTATAATATATGGAGGGCTATGGGGCTGCATTATAATATATGGAGGACTATGGGGTGCAGTATAATATATGGAGGACTATGGGGTGCAGTATAATATATGGAGGACTATGGGGTGCAGTATAATATATGGAGGACTATGGGGTGCAGTATAATATATGGAGGACTATGGGGTGCAGTATAATATATGGAGGACTATGGGTGCAGTATAATATATGGAGGACTATGGGGTGCAGTATAATATATGGAGGACTATGTGGTGCAGTATAATATATGGAGGAATATGTGGTGCAGTATAATATATGGAGGACTATGGGTGCAGTATAATATATGGAGGACTATGGGGTGCAGTATAATATATGGAGGACTATGGGTGCAGTATAATATATGGAGGACTATGGGTGCAGTATAATATATGGAGGACTATGGGGTGCAGTATAATATATGGAGGACTATGGGTGCAGTATAATATATGGAGGACTATGGGATGCAGTATAATATATGGAGGACTATGGGATGCATTATAATATATGGAGGACTATGGGTGCAGTATAATATATGGAGGACTATGGGATGCAGTATAATATATGGAGGACTATGGGGCTGCATTATAATATATGGAGGACTATGGGATGCAGTATAATATATGGAGGACTATGGGTGCAGTATAATATATGGAGGACTATGGGTGCAGTATAATACATGGAGGACTATGGGGCTGCATTATAATACATGGAGGACTATGGGGTGCAGTATAATATATGGAGGACTATGGGGTGCAGTATAATATATGGAGGACTATGGGTGCAGTATAATACATGGAGGACTATGGGGCTGCATTATAATACATGGAGGACTATGGGGTGCAGTATAATATATGGAGGACTATGGGTGCAGTATAATACATGGAGGACTATGGGGCTGCATTATAATACATGGAGGACTATGGGGTGCAGTATAATATATGGAGGACTATGGTGGTGCAGTATAATATATGGAGGACTATGGGGGTGCAGTATAATATATGGAGGACTATGGGGTGCAGTATAATATATGGAGGACTATGGGGTGCAGTATAATATATGGAGGACTATGGTGGTGCAGTATAATATATGGAGGACTATGGGTGCAGTATAATACATGGAGGACTATGGGGCTGCATTATAATACATGGAGGACTATGGGGTGCAGTATAATATATGGAGGACTATGGTGGTGCAGTATAATATATGGAGGACTATGGGGGTGCAGTATAATATATGGAGGACTATGGGGGTGCATTATAATATATGGAGGACTATGGGTGCAGTATAATATATGGAGGACTATGGGGTGCAGTATAATATATGGAGGACTATGGGTGCAGTATAATATATGGAGGACTATGGGATGCAGTATAATATATGGAGGACTATGGGGTGCAGTATAATATATGGAGGACTATGGGTGCAGTATAATACATGGAGGACTATGGGGCTGCATTATAATACATGGAGGACTATGGGGTGCAGTATAATATATGGAGGACTATGGGATGCAGTATAATATATGGAGGACTATGGGATGCAGTATAATACATGGAGGACTATGGGGCTGCATTATAATACATGGAGGACTATGGGATGCAGTATAATATATGGAGGACTATGGGGTGCAGTATAATATATGGAGGACTATGGGGGTGCATTATAATATATGGAGGACTATGGGTGCAGTATAATATATGGAGGACTATGGGGTGCAGTATAATATATGGAGGACTATGGGTGCAGTATAATATATGGAGGACTATGGGATGCAGTATAATATATGGAGGACTATGGGGTGCAGTATAATATATGGAGGACTATGGGTGCAGTATAATACATGGAGGACTATGGGGCTGCATTATAATACATGGAGGACTATGGGGTGCAGTATAATATATGGAGGACTATGGGATGCAGTATAATATATGGAGGACTATGGGGTGCAGTATAATACATGGAGGACTATGGGGCTGCATTATAATACATGGAGGACTATGGGGCTGCATTATAATACATGGAGGACTATGGGGTGCAGTATAATATATGGAGGACTATGGGGCTGCATTATAATACATGGAGGACTATGGGGTGCAGTATAATATATGGAGGACTATGGGATGCAGTATAATATATGGAGGACTATGGGGTGCAGTATAATATATGGAGGACTATGGGTGCAGTATAATACATGGAGGACTATGGGGCTGCATTATAATACATGGAGGACTATGGGGTGCAGTATAATATATGGAGGACTATGGTGGTGCAGTATAATATATGGAGGACTATGGGGGTGCAGTATAATACATGGAGGACTATGGGGCTGCATTATAATACATGGAGGACTATGGGGTGCAGTATAATATATGGAGGACTATGGGGTGCAGTATAATATATGGAGGACTATGGGGTGCAGTATAATATATGGAGGACTATGGGTGCAGTATAATACATGGAGGACTATGGGGCTGCATTATAATACATGGAGGACTATGGGGTGCAGTATAATATATGGAGGACTATGGGGTGCAGTATAATATATGGAGGACTATGGGGGTGCATTATAATATATGGAGGACTATGGGGGTGCATTATAATATATGGAGGACTATGGGTGCAGTATAATATATGGAGGACTATAGGGTGCAGTATAATATATGGAGGACTATGGGGGTGCAGTATAATATATGGAGGACTATGTGGTGCAGTATAATATATGGAGGACTATGGGGTGCAGTATAATATATGGAGGACTATGGGGTGCAGTATAATATATGGAGGACTATGGGGGTGCAGTATAATATATGGAGGACTATGGGGTGCAGTATAATATATGGAGGGTTATGTGGGACTCTTTATACTATATGGAAGGCTATGTGGGGGCCATTATAGTATTTGGAGAACTATATATGAGGTGGGACAAAGATACAAGCATGAGATGGGAACGTTTCTTTTCCATGCTCTGATATCATAGGGAAGCTGGGTGCTGAGGGAAAGATGTATAGCAGAGCATGGGAAGGTGCGTGCTGAGGACAAGATGGATATCACAATATAGGAAAGCTGGGTGCTGATAGAAAGAGGGATTTAAGATCATGAGAAACAAGGGTGCTGAGGGAAGGAGCAAAGTGTCAACAACACTATACTGTACCCCGAGTGTCAGCATCATTATCCCGTACCCCGAGTGTCAGTGTCATTATCCCGTACCCCGAGTGTCAGCGTCATTATCCCGTACCCCGAGTGTCAGCGTCATTATCCCGTACCCCGAGTGTCAGTGTACAGTTGGGGGGACCCAGGTCCAAATATTTCACTGGGACCTGTAAAACTCTAGTTTCACCACTGAAGCCAATAGAAGAGTCACTGAAGAATAAAAGCAGAACAGGCTTCTCCAGAGCACGGCGCCGCTCTCAGCTAACATTTCTTGAATGTGTCTAATAGGCTTGCTGATGGTTTCCATTTGCAGACAGCTGTATTGTGATTGCAGCTGTGGAGCTAATTTGGTGCCTGCAGTCCCTCTGTGCACAGGGCAGCAGTGCTGTACATAGGGGGCAGCAGTACTGTACATAGGGGGCAGCAGTGCTGTACATAGGGGGCAGCAGTGCTGTACATAGGGGGCAGCAGTGCTGTACATAGGGGGCAGCAGTGCTGTACATAGCGGGCAGCAGTGCTGTACATAGGGGGCAGCAGTGCTGTACATAGGGGGCAGCAGTGCTGTACATAGGGGGCAGCAGTGCTGTACATAGGGGGCAGCAGTGCTGTACATAGGGGGCAGCAGTGCTGTACATAGGGGGCAGCAGAGCTATACATAGGGGGCAGCAGAGCTATACATAGGGGGCAGCAGTACTGTACATAGGGGGCAGCAGTGCTGTACATAGGGGGCAGCAGTGCTGTACATAGGGGGCAGCAGTGCTGTACATAGGGGGCAGCAGTGCTGTACATAGGGGGCAGCAGTGCTGTACATAGGAGGCAGCAGTGCTGTACATAGGGGGCAGCAGTGCTGTACATAGGGGGCAGCAGTTCTGTACATAGGGGGCAGCAGTTCTGTACATAGGGGGCAGCAGTGCTGTACATAAGGGGCAGCAGTGCTGTACATAGGGGGCAGCAGTGCTGTACATAGGGGGCAGCAGTGCTGTACATAGGGGGCAGCAGTGCTGTACATAGGGGGCAGCAGTGCTGTACATAGGGGGCAGCAGTGCTGTACATAGGGGGCAGCAGAGCTATACATAGGGGGCAGCAGTGCTGTACATAGGGGGCAGCAGTGCTGTACATAGGGGGCAGCAGTGCTGTACATAGGGGGCAGCAGTGCTGTACATAGGGGGCAGCAGTGCTGTACATAGGGGGCAGCAGAGCTGTACATAGGGGGCAGCAGTGCTGTACATAGGGGGCAGCAGTGCTGTACATAGGGGGCAGCAGAGCTGTACATAGGGGGCAGCAGAGCTGTACATAGGGGGCAGCAGAGCTGTACATAGGGGGCAGCAGAGCTGTACATAGGGGGCAGCAGTGATGTACATAGGGGGCAGCAGTGCTGTACATAGGGGGCAGCAGTGCTGTACATAGGGGGCAGCAGTGCTGTACATAGGGGGCAGCAGTGCTGTACATAGGGGGCAGCAGTGCTGTACATAGGGGGCAGCAGTGCTGTACATAGGGGGCAGCAATGCTGTACATAGGGGGCAGCAGTGCGGTACATAGGGGGCAGCAGTGCTGTACATAGGGGGCAGCAGTGCTGTACATAGGGGGCAGCAGTGATGTACATAGGGGGCAGCAGTGCTGTACATAGGGGGCAGCAGTGCTGTACATAGGGGGCAGCAGTGCTGTACATAGGGGGCAGCAGTGCTGTACATAGGGGGCAGCAGTGCTGTACATAGGGGGCAGCAGAGCTGTACATAGGGGGCAGCAGTGCTGTACATAGGGGGCAGCAGTGCTGTACATAGGGGGCAGCAGTGCTGTACATAGGGGGCAGCAATGCTGTACATAGGGGGCAGCAGAGCTGTACATAGGGGGCAGCAGAGCTGTACATAGGGGGCAGCAGTGATGTACATAGGGGGCAGCAGTGCTGTACATAGGGGGCAGCAGTGCTGTACATAGGGGGCAGCAGTGCTGTACATAGGGGGCAGCAGTGCTGTACATAGGGGGCAGCAGTGCTGTACATAGGGGGCAGCAATGCTGTACATAGGGGGCAGCAGTGCGGTACATAGGGGGCAGCAGTGCTGTACATAGGGGGCAGCAGTGCTGTACATAGGGGGCAGCAGTGCTGTACATAGGGGGCAGCAGTGCTGTACATAGGGGGCAGCAGTGCTGTACATAGGGGGCAGCAGAGCTGTACATAGGGGGCAGCAGTGCTGTACATAGGGGGCAGCAGTGCTGTACATAGGGGGCAGCAGTGCTGTACATAGGGGGCAGCAGAGCTATACATAGGGGGCAGCAGAGCTATACATAGGGGGCAGCAGTGCTGTACATAGGGGGCAGCAGTGCTGTACATAGGGGGCAGCAGTGCTGTACATAGGGGGCAGCAGTGCTGTACATAGGGGGCAGCAGTGCTGTACATAGGGGGCAGCAGTGCTGTACATAGGGGGCAGCAGTGCGGTACATAGGGGGCAGCAGAGCTGTACATAGGGGGCAGCAGAGCTGTACATAGGGGGCAGCAGTGCTGTACATAGGGGGCAGCAGTGCTGTACATAGGGGGCAGCAATGCTGTACATAGGGGGCAGCAATGCTGTACATAGGGGGCAGCAGTGCTGTACATAGGGGGCAGCAGAGCTGTACATAGGGGGCAGCAGTGCTGTACATAGGGGGCAGCAGTGCTGTACATAGGGGGCAGCAGTGCTGTACATAGGGGGCAGCAATGCTGTACATAGGGGGCAGCAGAGCTGTACATAGGGGGCAGCAGAGCTGTACATAGGGGGCAGCAGTGATGTACATAGGGGGCAGCAGTGCTGTACATAGGGGGCAGCAGTGCTGTACATAGGGGGCAGCAGTGCTGTACATAGGGGGCAGCAGTGCTGTACATAGGGGGCAGCAGTGCTGTACATAGGGGGCAGCAGTGCTGTACATAGGGGGCAGCAATGCTGTACATAGGGGGCAGCAGTGCGGTACATAGGGGGCAGCAGTGCTGTACATAGGGGGCAGCAGTGCTGTACATAGGGGGCAGCAGTGCTGTACATAGGGGGCAGCAGTGCTGTACATAGGGGGCAGCAGTGCTGTACATAGGGGGCAGCAGTGCTGTACATAGGGGGCAGCAGTGCTGTACATAGGGGGCAGCAGAGCTGTACATAGGGGGCAGCAGAGCTGTACATAGGGGGCAGCAGTGTTGTACATAGGGGGCAGCAGTGCTGTACATAGGGGGCAGCAATGCTGTACATAGGGGGCAGCAGAGCTGTACATAGGGGGCAGCAGAGCTGTACATAGGGGGCAGCAGAGCTGTACATAGGGGGCAGCAGTGATGTACATAGGGGGCAGCAGTGCTGTACATAGGGGGCAGCAGTGCTGTACATAGGGGGCAGCAGTGCTGTACATAGGGGGCAGCAGTGCTGTACATAGGGGGCAGCAGTGCTGTACATAGGGGGCAGCAGTGCTGTACATAGGGGGCAGCAATGCTGTACATAGGGGGCAGCAGTGCGGTACATAGGGGGCAGCAGTGCTGTACATAGGGGGCAGCAGTGCTGTACATAGGGGGCAGCAGTGCTGTACATAGGGGGCAGCAGTGCTGTACATAGGGGGCAGCAGTGCTGTACATAGGGGGCAGCAGAGCTGTACATAGGGGGCAGCAGTGCTGTACATAGGGGGCAGCAGTGCTGTACATAGGGGGCAGCAGTGCTGTACATAGGGGGCAGCAGAGCTATACATAGGGGGCAGCAGAGCTATACATAGGGGGCAGCAGTGCTGTACATAGGGGGCAGCAGTGCTGTACATAGGGGGCAGCAGTGCTGTACATAGGGGGCAGCAGTGCTGTACATAGGGGGCAGCAGTGCTGTACATAGGGGGCAGCAGTGCTGTACATAGGGGGCAGCAGTGCTGTACATAGGGGGCAGCAGTGCGGTACATAGGGGGCAGCAGAGCTGTACATAGGGGGCAGCAGAGCTGTACATAGGGGGCAGCAGTGCTGTACATAGGGGGCAGCAGTGCTGTACATAGGGGGCAGCAATGCTGTACATAGGGGGCAGCAGAGCTGTACATAGGGGGCAGCAGAGCTGTACATAGGGGGCAGCAGTGCTGTACATAGGGGGCAGCAGTGCTGTACACAGGGGGCAGCAGTGCTGTACACAGGGGGCAGCAGTGCTGTACATAGGGGGCAGCAGTGCTGTACATAGGGGGCAGCAGTGCTGTACATAGGGGGCAGCAGTGCTGTACATAGGGGGCAGCAGTGCTGTACATAGGGGGCAGCAGTGCTGTACATAGGGGGCAGCAGTGCTGTACATAGGGGGCAGCAGTGCTGTACATAGGGGGCAGCAGTGCTGTACATAGGGGGCAGCAATGCTGTACATAGGGGGCAGCAATGCTGTACATAGGGGCAGCAGAGCTGTACATAGGGGGCAGCAGTACTGTACATAGGGGGCAGCAGTGCTGTACATAGGGGGCAGCAGAGCTATACATAGGGGGCAGCAGTACTGTACATAGGGGGCAGCAGTGCTGTACATAGGGGGCAGCAGAGCTGTACATAGGGGGCAGCAGTGCTGTACATAGGGGGCAGCAGAGCTGTACATAGGGGGCAGCAGTGCTGTACATAGGGGGCAGCAGAGCTGTACATAGGGGGCAGCAGTGCGGTACATAGGGGGCAGCAGAGCTGTACATAGGGGGCAGCAGAGCTGTACATAGGGGGCAGCAGTGCTGTACATAGGGGGCAGCAGTGCTGTACACAGGGGGCAGCAGTTCTGTACATAGGGGGCAGCAGTGCTGTACATAGGGGGCAGCAGTGCTGTACATAGGGGGCAGCAGAGCTGTACATAGGGGGCAGCAGAGCTGTACATAGGGGCAGCAGAGCTGTACATAGGGGGCAGCAGTGCTGTACATAGGGGGCAGCAGTGCTGTACATAGGGGGCAGCAGTGCTGTACATAGGGGGCAGCAGTGCTGTACACAGGGGGCAGC
This sequence comes from Anomaloglossus baeobatrachus, assembly GCF_048569485.1. Lineage (NCBI taxonomy): Eukaryota > Metazoa > Chordata > Amphibia > Anura > Aromobatidae > Anomaloglossus > Anomaloglossus baeobatrachus. Next base: position 12,889,646 of record NC_134355.1, on the reverse strand, counting down.
AGTTCTGTACATAGGGGGCAGCAGTGCTGTACATAGGGGGCAGCAGTACTGTACATAGGGGGCAGCAGTGCTGTACATAGGGGGCAGCAGAGCTGTACATAGGGGGCAGCAGAGCTGTACATAGGGGGCAGCAGAGCTGTACATAGGGGGCAGCAGTGCGGTACATAGGGGGCAGCAGTGCGGTACATAGGGGGCAGCAGAGCTGTACATAGGGGGCAGCAGAGCTGTACATAGGGGGCAGCAGAGCTGTACATAGGGGGCAGCAGTGCTGTACATAGGGGGCAGCAGTGCTGTACACAGGGGGCAGCAGTTCTGTACATAGGGGGCAGCAGAGCTGTACATAGGGGGCAGCAGAGCTGTACATAGGGGGCAGCAGAGCTGTACATAGGGGGCAGCAGAGCTGTACATAGGGGGCAGCAGAGCTGTACATAGGGGGCAGCAGTGCTGTACATAGGGGGCAGCAGTGCTGTACATAGGGGGCAGCAGTGCTGTACATAGGGGGCAGCAGTGCTGTACATAGGGGGCAGCAGTGCTGTACATAGGGGGCAGCAGTGCTGTACATAGGGGGCAGCAATGCTGTACATAGGGGGCAGCAGAGCTGTACATAGGGGGCAGCAGTGCTGTACATAGGGGGCAGCAGTGCTGTACATAGGGGGCAGCAGAGCTATACATAGGGGGCAGCAGTACTGTACATAGGGGGCAGCAGTGCTGTACATAGGGGGCAGCAGAGCTGTACATAGGGGGCAGCAGTGCTGTACATAGGGGGCAGCAGTACTGTACATAGGGGGCAGCAGTGCTGTACATAGGGGGCAGCAGAGCTATACATAGGGGGCAGCAGTACTGTACATAGGGGGCAGCAGTGCTGTACATAGGGGGCAGCAGAGCTGTACATAGGGGGCAGCAGTGCTGTACATAGGGGGCAGCAGTGCTGTACATAGGGGGCAGCAGTGCTGTACATAGGGGGCAGCAGTGCTGTACATAGGGGGCAGCAGTGCGGTACATAGGGGGCAGCAGAGCTGTACATAGGGGGCAGCAGAGCTGTACATAGGGGGCAGCAGTGCTATACATAAGGGGCAGCAGTGCTGTACATAGGGGGCAGCAGTGCTGTACATAGGGGGCAGCAATGCTGTACATAGGGGGCAGCAGAGCTGTACATAGGGGGCAGCAGAGCTGTACATAGGGGGCAGCAGAGCTGTACATAGGGGGCAGCAGTGCTGTACATAGGGGGCAGCAGTGCTGTACATAGGGGGCAGCATGTTGCTGGAGCAGTGGGTTCTGGTCCAGGTTTTGCATTTTCCTATGAGCTGTGAAGTGATATATTGTAATGGAAGCTGATTGCGGGGCCGGTTTATCATTGGTGCAGCCGCCCAGGGGCCACAGAGGTCCAGGGGCCACATCCAGCTCCAAATCCAGGAAATTGTGCATAATGAGAGCTCTTGGGCTGCAGAGGGCCCATTCCCTGTTTTGCACGGGGCCAGTGTCTGCCGATGGCTGATTGTATATATGATCTCCAGGTACATTGTTTCTATATCAGGCACCAGACGCCGGCTCCTCGTGCCCCGGCTCCTCGCGCTCCGGCTCCTCGCGCTCCGGCTCCTCGGGCTCCGGCTCCTCGGGCTCCTCGGGCTCCGGCTCCTCGCGCTCCGGCTCCTCGGGCTCCTCCGGCTCCGGCTCCTCGGGCTCCGGCTCCTCAGGCTCTGGCTCCTCGCGCTCCGGCTCCTCGGGCTCCGGCTCCTCGGGCTCCGGCTCCTCGGGCTCCGGCTCCTCGGGCTCCTCGCGCTCTGGCTCCTCGCGCTCCGGCTCCTCGGGCTCCTCCGGCTCCTCGGGCTCCTCCGGCTCCTCCTGCTCCGGCTCCTCGGGCTCCGGCTCCTCAGGCTCCGGCTCCTCGCGCTCCGGCTCCTCGGGCTCCTCCGGCTCCTCAGGCTCCTCCGGCTCCTCCTGCTCCGGCTCCTCGGGCTCCGGCTCCTCGGGCTCTGGCTCCTCGCGCTCTGGCTCCTCGCGCTCCGGCTCCTCGCGCTCCGGCTCCTCGGGCTCCTCGGGCTCCGGCTCCTTGGGCTCCGGCTCCTCGGGCTCCGGCTCCTCGGGCTCCAGCTCCTCGGGCTCTGGCTCCTCAGGCTCCTCGCGCTCCGGCTCCTCCTGCTCCGGCTCCTCGGGCTCCGGCTCCTCCGGCTCCTCCGGCTCCGGCTCCTCCGGCTCCTCCGGCTCCTCGGGCTCCGGCTCCTCGGGCTCCGGAGGATGATGTCACCTGGGTTATTTCTATACATTGTAGCACCGGGTCCCTCTTATATACGTTGCACGGCTCGCCCGCATCATTTCCATTAGCGTTTAGGACTTGGCGCTGGTCTCGGCCGCTGGACGCCGGCCCATTTGGCAGCTGACAAGTTGAGTCTCTGGAAATTCGTTGAGGCACTGGACTCCAACGAGAGACTTGGCCGCTTCCAGCCATTAAAAGGTTTTAAAGTTTGTGCCAAGAGCTTAAAAGAAGAGTTACTGCAAACGGAGTGCGGCGCTCGCCATGCTGAGCCGCTGCTGAGCCGCTGCTGATTATTAGCAGATTTCTCTCCGCGGGATGAGCGCAGCTGCAGACGCTTAGTTCTGCTCGGCGGCCGGACACATCCTCGGCTTGGCCACGCTCCCTTTTTCTAGGTGATGAAGTTGTATCGCGGTGACGGTTGACTCCTCAAGAGCCGGGAGCAGACTCAGGATCTACAAGACGTCTCCAGTTACAAGTGGCGACCGCTGCCAACGAACATGGGCATAGCGGGGGAGGCTTACACCGCGCGAGGGGACGGCGCGCAGGATAAAGCTCCGCCAACTCATAAACACGTTTTATTTGCGTCTTTAAACTGATTAACTTGGATTATGGAGGGTGAAATTCAGATAAGATGACACCAGCGCGGGAAGGAAGCCCGGTAATGGGCCAGTACACCGGTACACGAGGCACCGTAGACGGGAAATCCCCCCCACGAGAAGACCACCCACCGCACCTGTGACACATCCCCCCACCCTGAGAAGACCACCCACCACACCTGTGACACATCCCCCCGCCCCGAGAAGACCACCCACCGCACCTGTGATACATCCCCCCACCTTGAGAAGACCACCACCGCACATGTGACACATCCCCCCACCCTGAGAAGACCACCACCGCACATGTGACACATCCCCCCACCCTGAGAAGACCACCCACCGCACGTGACACATCCCCCCACCCTGAGAAGACCACCCACCGCACCTGTGACACATCCCCCCACCCTGAGAAGACCACCCACCGCACCTGTGACACATCCCCCCACCCTGAGAAGACCACCCACCGCACCTGTGACACATCCCCCCACCCTGAGAAGACCACCACCGCAGATGTGACACATCCCCCCACCCTGAGAAGACCACCCACCGCACCTGTGACACATCCCCCCACCCTGAGAAGACCACCACCGCACATGTGACACATCCCCCCACCCTGAGAAGACCACCCACCGCACGTGACACATCCCCCCACCCTGAGAAGACCACCCACCGCACCTGTGACACATCCCCCCACCCTGAGAAGACCACCCACCGCACCTGTGACACATCCCCCCGCCCCGAGAAGACCACCCACCGCACCTGTGATACATCCCCCCACCCTGAGAAGACCACCCACCGCGCCAGTGATATCCCCCCGCCCCAAGAAGGCCACCCACCGCGCCAGTGATATCCCCCCGCCCCGAGAAGACCACCCACCGCACCTGTGACACATCCCCCCACCCTGAGAAGACCACCACCGCACATGTGACACATCCCCCCACCCTGAGAAGACCACCCACCGCACCTGTGACACATCCCCCCCCGAGAAGACCACCCACCGCGCCAGTGATATCCCCCCGCCCCAAGAAGGCCACCCACCGCGCCAGTGATATCCCCCCGCCCCAAGAAGACCACCCACCGCGCCGGTGACACATCCCCCCGCCCCAAGAAGACCAGCCACCGCGCCTGTGACACATCCCCCCACCCCGAGAAGACCACCCACTGCACCTGTGACACATCCCCCCACCCAGAGAAGACCACCCACTGCACCTGTGACACATCCCCCCCAGAGAAGACCATCCTCCGCTCCTGTGACATATCCCCCACCCCGAGACCACCCTCTGCACCTGCGACGCATTCCCCACCCAGAGAAGACCACCCTCTGCGCTTGGGATACATTTTCAGAGTCAGCATTCATTCTGCATTCAGACCATGTTTTGTGAGAATGATCTTCTGAAAAAGACTTCAGAGATCTCCGAGATCATCCGAGGTCTCCAGAGAAAGTCGGAGAAAGATCGAGCAGTTCTGCCCCCGGGAAAGAGACCGCTCCGACAGGGGCTGCATTATAAGGAGATCACACGTCCGGGAATGCTCCGCTACAGCGGATCCTGCAGTGATGGCGCCTTCCAGGATTCTAGTTAACTTTTCAGGACGGGTCATCAATATCAGATCGGAGGGGTGAGGGTCCACCACCCGGCACTCCAAGGGTGCAGACCCCGAATACACAGCTCCATACACCATGTAGTGCTCATTCTCCGTACTGCAGCTCGGCTCCTATTGAAGTGAATGTAATCTGAGCTGCAGTATAGAGAATGGCATTGTACGCGGTGCATGCCTCTGTACGCGGTGCACGCCTCTGTACGTGGTGCACGCCTCTGTACGTGGTGCACGCCTCTGTACATGGTGCACGCCTCTGTACGCGGTGCACGCCTCTGTACGTGGTGCACGCCTCTGTACGTGGTGCACGCCTCTGTACGCGGTGCATGCCTCTGTACGCGGTGCACGCCTCTGTACATGGTGCACGCCTCTGTACGCGGTGCACGCCTCTGTACGTGGTGCACGCCTCTGTACGTGGTGCACGCCTCTGTACGCGGTGCATGCCTCTGTACGCAGTGCACGCCTCTGTACGTGGTGCACGCCTCTGTACGCGGTGCACGCCTCTGTACGCGGTGCATGCCTCTGTACGTGGTGCATGCCTCTGTACGCGGTGCATGCCTCTGTACGTGGTGCACGCCTCTGTACGCGGTGCACGCCTCTGTACGCGGTGCACGCCTCTGTACGCGGTGCACGCCTCTGTACATGGTGCACGGCTCTTTACATGGTGCACGGCTCTGTATATGGTGCACGCCTCTGTACGCGGTGCCCGCCTCTGTACATGGTGCACGCCTCTGTACGCGGTGCACGCCTCTGTACGCGGTGCACGCCTCTGTACGCGGTGCATGCCTCTGTACGCGGTGCACGCCTCTGTACGTGGTGCACGCCTCTGTACGTGGTGCACGCCTCTGTACGCGGTGCATGCCTCTGTACGCGGTGCACGCCTCTGTACGTGGTGCACGCCTCTGTACGCGGTGCACGCCTCTGTACGTGGTGCATGCCTCTGTACGTGGTGCATGCCTCTGTACGCGGTGCATGCCTCTGTACGTGGTGCACGCCTCTGTACGCGGTGCACGCCTCTGTACACGGTGCACGCCTCTGTACGCGGTGCACGCCTCTGTACATGGTGCACGGCTCTTTACATGGTGCACGGCTCTGTATATGGTGCACGCCTCTGTACGCGGTGCCCGCCTCTGTACATGGTGCACGCCTCTGTACGCGGTGCACGCCTCTGTACGCGGTGCACGCCTCTGTACGCGGTGCATGCCTCTGTACGCGGTGCATGCCTCTGTACGTGGTGCACGCCTCTGTACGCGGTGCATGCCTCTGTACGTGGTGCACGCCTCTGTACGCGGTGCATGCCTCTGTACGCTGTGCACGCCTCTGTACGCGGTGCATGCCTCTGTACGCGGTGCATGCTTCTGTACGTGGTGCACGCCTCTGTACGCGGTGCACGCCTCTGTACGCGGTGCATGCCTCTGTACGCGGTGCATGCCTCTGTACGTGGTGCATGCCTCTGTACGCGGTGCACGCCTCTGTACGCGGTGCACGCCTCTGTACGCGGTGCACGGCTCTGTACATGGTGCACGGCTCTTTACATGGTGCACGGCTCTGTATATGGTGCACGCCTCTGTACGCGGTGCCCGCCTCTGTACATGGTGCACGCCTCTGTACGCGGTGCACGCCTCTGTACGCGGTGCACGCCTCTGTACGCGGTGCACGCCTCTGTACATGGTGCACGCCTCTGTACGCGGTGCACACCTCTGTACGCGGTGCACGCCTCTGTACATGGTGCACGGCTCTTTACATGGTGCACGGCTCTGTATATGGTGCACGCCTCTGTACGCGGTGCCCGCCTCTGTACATGGTGCACGCCTCTGTACGCGGTGCACGCCTCTGTACATGGTGCACGCCTCTGTATGCGGTGCACGCCTCTGTACATGGTGCACGCCTCTGTACGCGGTGCCCGCCTCTGTACATGGTGCACGCCTCTGTACGCGGTGCACGCCTCTGTACATGGTGCACGCCTCTGTACGCGGTGCACGCCTCTGTACATGGTGCACGCCTCTGTACGCGGTGCACACCTCTGTACGCGGTGCACACCTCTGTAGATGGTGTTTTTCCAGCGGCCATGAGACCTTCAGATAAGTGATCACTGGGGGATCTGGGTAAATCTGCAATATAATCTAATCCACTAATGAAGGATGTGTTAGATCTTCCCTAATCTTGTAGGTGACCAGGACACAAACCTGTTAACCCTTTAGGGACTTCTTAGTTTTGGGGTATACGGATGAACCTTGTGTGCCCCTCCCGGCTGGAGCCGACATCCGGGGGTCACATAGTTCCCCCCGACGTGACATAATTAGTGTGGGAATGTCTTGTAGCGCTTTATCCTGTTATTAGGGTTAATGGCCCAGAACCGGCGAGGCCTCCGATAATGAGCGGCGGATTCTGCTCACAGAGGATCCATTTATCAGCCGCAGCGGAGACCGCGTCACATCAACCGTGATCCCGGGATCCATCTAATGTCATTTACTCATTACAGCTTCTCATGGAAAACTCAGGACGGAAACGCGGAATTCACCGAGAGACGCGGGAGCAACAATGTAACCAAGACCGGCACCACCTGTGCAACAATGTAACAAAGACTGCCGTCACCTGTGCAACAATGTAACAAAGACAGGCGCCACATGTGCAACAATGTAACAAAGACTGCCGTCACCTGTGCAACAATGTAACAAAGACTGCCGTCACCTGTGCAACAATGTAACAAAGACAGGGGCCACCTGTGCAACAATGTAACAAAGACTGCTGTCACCTGTGCAACAATGTAACAAAGACTGCCGTCACCTGTGCAACAATGTAACAAAGACTGCCGTCACCTGTGCAACAATGTAACAAAGACAGGCGCCCCCTGTGCAACAATGTAACAAAGACTGCCGTCACCTGTGCAACAATGTAACAAAGACAGGCGCCACCTGTGCAACAATGTAACCAAGACCGGCATCACCTGTGCAACAATGTAACAAAGACCGGCGTCACCTGTGCAACAATGTAACAAATACTGGAGTCACCTGTGCAACAATGTATCCAAGACCGGCATCACCTGTGCAACAATGTAACAAATACTGGAGTCACCTGTGCAGCAATGTAACAAAGACCAATGTCACCTGTGCAACAATGTAACAAAGACCGGCGTCACCTGTGCAACAATGTAACAAAGACAGGTGCCACCTGTGCAACAATGTAACAAATACTGGAGTCACCTGTGCAACAATGTATCCAAGACCGGCATCACCTGTGCAACAATGTAACAAATACTGGAGTCACCTGTGCAGCAATGTAACAAAGACCAATGTCACCTGTGCAACAATGTAACAAAGACAGGTGCCACCTGTGCAACAATGTAACAAATACTGGAGTCACCTGTGCAGCAATGTAACAAAGACCAATGTCACCTGTGCAACAATGTAACAAAGACCAACGTCACCTGTGCAACAATGTAACAAAGACCAATGTCACCTGTGCAACAATGTAACAAAGACCCAGCGGCATTTGTGCAACAATAAGACAAAACAACAGGGGCAGAGGGCACCGCTTCACTCACAGGGGGATCTCTGCTGAATAGAAATAATTGCCCAATATGAAGAAAAAAGAAAGTGTCAGCCAAGAAGGATCAGCAGAAAAATATACAATATTAATGAAGGATAACACATGGAAAAGTGACCAGTGCAATGAAAAACAAATAACAGCCGTAACACAGGGTCTGGACAGAGTCCGGAAATAAACCTGCTTTATATGTAAGACCTCCCGGTAATTAGAAATTAATATCAATAATATTAGTATAATATTATACTATATAATACTATAATAAAATATACAAGCCTGCAAATGTAAGGTTGAGAGAGCCTGCGAGCGGGGGAGGGGAAGGGACCAGCCACACGCGTATCGTCACCTCGTGGGGGACTTCATCAAGGGCAGAATAGAAGAAGTCCACCATCCCAGAATGATGTATAAGTAACAAACGTAATGAAAACCAAACACTTGCCACCGGTGCATGTGCTGTGTCCCGGAGTCTGGCTGCAGGTGAAGCAGCGCATGCGCAGTAGAGGCAGTTCTATAACGCATGTGTTGAGTGGACCAATGTCACTAACACATATATACACATGAATATAGAGATATTAAGTAGCACGCATGCGCAGAATAGCGCCAATAGCCCTTTCGTATACATGAGGATCCTATTATACAATGCGCATGCGCAAGATGGTGCTGGGGGAGCAGTCGATAGAAGATTACTAAGGATGTTGAGGCAAGCATTGCTAAAACAAAAAGATGTACAACGCATGCACTCGGGCACCCGAAATAATGCAAAGCATAGTCGAAAAAACATATAGCGAATGGAGAATACATGAGAATTATATTGTGCAATGCGCATGCGCAAGATGGTGCTGTAGAAGTGGTCGGCAGTAGGCTGCTAAAGACACTGAAGTATGCATTGCTAAAACAATGTGAATGTGACGCCCTGGGCAAGCCAGGGGTCACAGGTCACAACACCACCACACCCCACACTCCAGGTAGGCACATCACAGCTAAACTACAAATCCTTGTTGCCTTCCTCCAGAGGCTGATGATGCACACCAGGGGGTGGGCCAGGCGGTTGGCTCCGCCCACCGAGGAGGTCACAGCTCTGGAGGCAGGAAGTAACCAGGCAGAACAGTTAGGGGAGTGAAGGAGTAAACAACTAAGTGAAAGTGAAGGAAGGAAAGTGGAAAAAGGAGGAAAGCAAGTGAGGTGACAAGAAAGAAGGAAAGCCTGAAGGGTCCAGCTTTGTGTAGGGCCAGATCAGCAAGGTCAGCGACGGCGGTGACTGTCTGGAGGGGGACCGTTTGGAAGTTCCTGGAAGGACCCCGTAGGCTGTGTGCCCGGTGGTCTGGAGCAGTGTTCCGAAGAACAGTCAGCACCAGGGCAGGGGCCTCTCGGACCCCGGCAAGGCTAGGAGTCGCCCAATTTGCCGAATCCGTCAGTGAAGGGGACGTAGATCTCCCAACAACCAAGTCCCGATTGAAGGCAACAGCCCAACCTGAAGCAGAGAGACACCGCCACCGCCAAGGCACCAGTTTCTCAGGGCCAGCGCCTGCGGGCAAAGTGTAGAGCTCCTCCGGCCCAGATTGCAGTCGGGGAGCGGGTAACCGGAGGGAATCCACCGCTACCACAAGTCAACCATAGGTGCAAGGAAGAGGGACATCACCGTCACCTACCGGGAGTGCAGGTGCAGCCGTCTGTGGGACCGTCCTACCAGCCGTTTGGTTTACCGTACAAACTGTGTCCACGTCTCAGGCTGAGTGAGTACCACAGTGCCGCAAGGCACAGCGCTGCCCCCGCGTCCCTGCGCCCACCAGGCCCTGCACCTCACATCTCATCACCGGGCCCCGGGATCACCAACCCCTACCCACGGAGGGGCGACACAACACCTGGCTGCTCCGCATCACCATCCCCGGGACCCCCGTACTGAGCAGCGGTGGTGCAATCACCACAACCGTGGGTGGCGTCACGGACAATAATCATCCCCTCACCCAACAAACCCTTTCACTCACGGGCGAGGAGTGCCGCTCGAGAAACCCCCGGGATCCGGCCTACGGCTCGAGCCACCACTGAGCAGCGGCCGCCGGACCCGAGCAGAAGGGGGTGAGCGCGGTGTGCTGACACCCTCCTCCCCGCCCGCGACATGAACACAGCGCATGCGCTCGGGCACACAAGATGGCGCAGGTTGGAGAACACGTGACAAATGCTAATATAAACATTCTGTAACAGAAGTCATTATAAAGCTACAAATATCTGCAAAGAGCCGCAAAGAGCCGCAAAGAGCTACAAAGAGCCGCAAAGAGCCACAAAGAGCCGCAAAGAGCCGCAAAGAGCCGCAAAGAGCTGCAAAGAGCCGCAAAGAGCCGCAAAGAGCCGCAAAGAGCTACAAAGAGCCGCAAAGAGCCACAAAGAGCCACAAAGAGCCGCAAAGAGCCGCAAAGAGCTGCAAAGAGCCGCAAAGAGCCGCAAAGAGCCGCAAAGAGCTACAAAGAGCCGCAAAGAGCTACAAAGAGCCGCAAAGAGCTACAAAGAGCCGCAAAGAGCTACAAAGAGCCGCAAAGAGCTACAAAGAGCCGCAAAGAGCTACAAAGAGCCGCAAAGAGCCACAAAGAGCCGCAAAGAGCCGCAAAGAGCCGCAAAGAGCTACAAAGAGCCGCAAAGAGCTACAAAGAGCCGCAAAGAGCCACAAAGAGCCGCAAAGAGCCGCAAAGAGCCGCAAAGAGCTACAAAGAGCCACAAAGAGCCGCAAAGAGCCGCAAAGAGCCGCAAAGAGCCGCAAAGAGCTGCAAAGAGCCGCATAGAGCCGCAAAGGGCTGCAAAGAGCGCAGGAGCTGCTCAACAACAGCCGAGACAAGACCACAAGACAATCAGAGGCCACGAATGAGCGACCTCAGTGCGGGAAGTGTAAATAGAGTAACTCATTTATTGTTCTCTGATAACGAAAATAATCATGAGGCTTCTCTGATGTCTGCATTTACAATCTATATATACACGCCCAGTGATGTCACATATATACACGGTCAGTGATGTCACATATATACACGGTCAGCGATGTCACATATATACACGGTCAGCGATGTCACATATATACACGGTCAGTGATGTCACATATATACACGGTCAGTGATGTCACATATATACACGGTCAGCGATGTCACATATATGCACGGTCAGTGATGTCACATATATACACGGTCAGCGATGTCACATATATACACGGTCAGTGATGTCACATATATACACGGTCAGTGATGTCACATATATACACGGTCAGTGATGTCACATATATACACGGTCAGTGATGTCACATATATACACGGTCAGTGATGTCACATATATACACGGTCAGCGATGTCACATATATGCACGGTCAGCGATGTCACATATATACACGGTCAGTGATGTCACATATATACACGGTCAGTGATGTCACATATATACACGGTCAGTGATGTCACATATATACACGGTCAGCGATGTCACATATATGCACGGTCAGCGATGTCACATATATACACGGTCAGTGATGTCACATATATACACGGTCAGTGATGTCACATATATACACGGTCAGTGATGTCACATATATACACGGTCAGTGATGTCACATATATACACGGTCAGCGATGTCACATATATGCACGGTCAGCGATGTCACATATATACACGGTCAGCGATGTCACATATATACACGGTCAGCGATGTCACATATATGCACGGTCAGTGATGTCACATATATGCACGGTCAGCGATGTCACATATATACACGGTCAGCGATGTCACATATATACACGATAAGTGATGTCACATATATACACGGTCAGTGATGTCACATATATACACGGTCAGTGATGTCACATATATACACGGTCAGCGATGTCACATATATACACGGTCAGCGATGTCACATATATACACGATCAGTGATGTCACATATATACACGGTCAGTGATGTCACATATATACACGGTCAGCGATGTCACATATATACATGATCAGTGATGTCACATATATACATGATCAGTGATGTCACATATATACACGGTCAGCGATGTCACATATATACATGATCAGTGATGTCACATATATACATGATCAGTGATGTCACATATATACATGATCAGTGATGTCACATATATACATGATCAGTGATGTCACATATATACACGATCAGTGATGTCACATATATACACGGTCAGCGATGTCACATATATACATGATCAGTGATGTCACATATATACATGATCAGTGATGTCACATATATACATGATCAGTGATGTCACATATATACACGATAAGTGATGTCACATATATACACGGTCAGTGATGTCACATATATACACAGTCAGTGATGTCACATATATACACGGTCAGTGATGTCACATATATGCACGGTCAGTGATGTCACATATATGCACGGTCAGCGATGTCACATATATACACGGTCAGTGATGTCACATATATACACGGTCAGTTATGTCACATATATACACGGTCAGTGATGTCACATATATACACAGTCAGTGATGTCACATATATACACGGTCAGTGATGTCACATATATGCACGGTCAGTGATGTCACATATATGCACGGTCAGCGATGTCACATATATACACGGTCAGTGATGTCACATATATACACGGTCAGTGATGTCACATATATGCACGGTCAGTGATGTCACATATATACACGGTCAGCGATGTCACATATATACACGGTCAGCGATGTCACATATATACACGGTCAGTGATGTCACATATATACACGGTCAGTGATGTCACATATATACACGGTCAGTGATGTCACATATATACACGGTCAGCGATGTCACATATATACACGGTCAGTGATGTCACATATATACACGGTCAGTGATGTCACATATATACATGGTCAGTGATGTCACATATATACACGGTCAGTGATGTCACATATATACACGGTCAGTGATGTCACATATATATATATACACGGTCAGTGATGTCACATATATACACGGTCAGCGATGTCACATATATACACGGTCAGTGATGTCACATATATACACGGTCAGCGATGTCACATATATACACGGTCAGCGATGTCACATATATACACGGTCAGCGATGTGCTCGGCGGCGGCGGTGTCAGGTGGGGTGGACCTTGTACCTCATGGGCTGGGTCCGCAGAGCAGTCTTCAAGTCTTCTACGATTTTATTCCTCATCTCTGTATCTTCTTCATCAAAGGCGTAAAGAGTCTGCATCTGCGGGGAATAAAGAGTCTGTGAGCCGGGTCCGGCCGGGGAACGTGGCTTCTACCATCGGACTCCTAAGCATTGACCACGTCTCCGGGGTCAGCTCCACCGCGGGGAGGGCGACATTTCTAGGGCCGTTCACTGTAGATACAAAGACAAACGTTTCCCATTGTGTTGCCCTTTGTTTTCTGTATCATGTAATGGGTCACATTGTGGCGGCTCACGGACCGGCTGCCTCTAGGCCCTGGCAGTGGTTTCCAGGTGCCACGGGAGGTGGTGAGACCTTGGGCACGTCCCATGCCAGCTCTAGCTTGTGTCACTTACAACTTGGCAAACGAGCCCTTGAATTATTCAACCCCCATTCCAGTATAATGTAATATAGAATTCTAGAATTCAGTCTGAAGATGGCGGCTGCCCCCGGTGCTGCCCCCGAGAGCCGTTATTCCCAGTATGAACCCTCTATACTGGGCGGAGGGGCTGGTGGTCGCGGTGTTTGCCGGTTCTGGCCTTTGCCGCCCTCCTGTGCTTTACTTTAGTGGGTTACCTCCTGACACTGGGCTGCCATGTGCATCACTCATCATAGATCCAGGGTGAGATCCGGCAGACACCGGACTGTAGGACAGGATCTGGGCACTTATGGGGGTACGGGACATGTCACTACTATGGGGGCACTGTATAGGGGTGCCGTATGCACAACATTACTTGCACTCGTATGGTCCGGCCCCCGCTGCAGAGCTCCGATTTTACCATCATCATCATTAGCCATAAATGATACATGGATGGAGCGGAATCTTCACAATGTATCACGCTTGTATCTTCCGTGTCCAGCAGCGCTCACACAGAATAACGCTGCGCTCAGCACGTTCTGCGGGATCAGGAGAGGTATTTACACAGTAAACATCACTTACGGCTGCCATGGAGTTGATCCGGTCGATGTAATAGTCGGGCCAGCTGGTGGCCAGCTTATTCGGATCCTCTTGTTCCTGCAACAAATATAAAGAAAGGAGACGTGAGCTTTATCACTCCGGAGTCTACAGAGGAAGTATCCCAGAATAACAGGGTTACACAGAGCCATCAGAGGGGTCCGGAGGGGCTCCGACCACTGCACAACAAAGGGGTCTTACAGGTCCACTATATCATTATCATTAGAGGGCAGGGTCAGCAGGGTCATCTCATTATCATTAGAGGGCAGGGTCAGCAGGGTCATCTCATTATCCAGAGGTGTATCTAGGCTTTCTGGCACCCGGGGCAAGACTTCAGTTTGGCGCCCCCGAACTTCTCTTAATAATTTAATTCTCTTAATGTTCAAAGAGAAAAGCCAGTTGTCGTATGTGAGTATGAAAATCACATATGAGTGGAGTGGCCAAATGATGGCTGCTGGAACCAAACGCAGAGCTGAATCCTGACAGTGAGTATATTACATGCTGTTAGGATTGGGCTACAGTGCTTAATTTTATATGTAATGGGGTTGTCCAGGTTTAATCTGCAGTTACTATGTGACGTCAGGCTTCTGAATTCTCACAGTGCGCACACTGCCTGCTGTCAGGATTCTCTGGTGCCGATGGTCAGAGTGGGAGGTCATGAAACTGCAAATATGAGATTTACATATATGTGGTCACGTGCTGACTAGACATGCATGGCCTCGCTCAAAATGAATTGCGTGAGGCTGGACACGTCAAATCAGAATGTGGCCAGGAATATAAAAATCTAATACTTGCGTTCACAACCGTCCACTATTGCCACTGTCACCGGAGAATCACAACAGTGTGCAGAGCATGCATTGTGAGAATTCAGAAGCCTGAAGTCACCTAGAGTCATTGCAGAATTTCATCTCAAACTTAGACAAGCCCTTTACTTATACAATTAAGTAGTGTATCCCAATTCTAAGGAAAGGGGTTGACCAATCTTACAATTTAGGAATTGTTACTTGTGCACAGCATCAGAGCTAAAAACAGCACCAGAACCAGCAGAGGTACAGAAATACATAATTATAACACCCAACAGTACAAAAACACAGCATCACAACCACCAGCAGTACAGAAATTCATCACCAGAACCACCAGCAGTACAGAAATACATCCATATAACCCCATCAGTTCAGAAACACAGCATCAAAACCCTCATCGGTACAGCAATACATAATCAGAACCACAAGCAGTACATGGTACATCAATTGTAATGTCAGGTCAGACCCATACACATTTGTATTGCATGAACTTCCAGTACATCCAGGGCTGGCTCCAAGTTTTTGTGGGCCCTGGGCAAAAGAGTCTCAGTTGGCCCCATACACACATAGAAACGCACATATACATATTTAAAAATAAATTCACAACAATTCATCTAAATAGACAAATCTAGACAGTCATATACACTGACATACATAGATACACATCGTACACGCACACACAGACACATTAGAGATATAGTATTGTGTGTGGGGCAAATAGTACTGGGGATGTACAGCACTGGGGTGCGTGGGGCAGTTAGTACTTCGGGTATACAGCTCTGGGGTGGGGAGGATGACATACAGCTCGGCGGTATGTAGATGCTTCGGCTCCTCTGTGAGTTGAGCCTAGAATGTATGGGCTCTTTCCATGTTAGTGGGCGTGACCAGCTTCATTACAAAATAAGGGATACCTGGAAGGAGCCCATACATTCTAGCATCTACCTTCATCTGTTGGACGGGGAGCACAGTGCACAGTGCATGCTAGCTCCGCCCACAGACAAACAGACCCTGCACGCAGCAGTGAAAGCTCCGTGCAAGTGAGGGGTTAAGAGCCAGCAAACCAGGAAAGTGCGGGCTCTGGCCTCCGGGGAGACTCAGTGCTGCATCAGTCGGCATGACAGCGCCCCCCCTGACACTGCACCCGGGGCAGATGCCCCGCCAGCCCCCCCTAGATAGGCCTCTGCTTATCATTAGGGGCGGGGTCAGCAGAGTAATATCATTATCATTTGAGGGCGGGGTCAGCAGTCATCTCATTATCATTAGTGGGCGGGGTCAGCAGTCATCTCATTATCATTAGTGGGCGGGGTCAGCAGAGTGATCTCATCATCATTAGAGGGCGGGGTCAGCAGAGTCATCTCATCATCATCAGAGGGAGGGGTCAGCAGAGTCATCTCATCATCATTAGAGGGAGGGGTCAGCAGGTTCATCTCATTATCATTAGAGGGTGGGGTCAGCAGAGTCATCTCATTATCATTAGAGGGAGGGGTCAGCAGGTTCATCTCATTATCATTAGAGGGTGGGGTCAGCAGGTTCATCTCATTATCATTAGAGGGCAGGGTCAGCAGAATCATCTCATCATCATTAGAGGGAGGGGTCAGCAGACTCATCTCATTATCATTAGAGGGCAGGGTCAGCAGAATCATCTCATCATCATTAGAGGGAGGGGTCAGCAGGTTCATCTCATTATCATTAGAGGGTGGGGTCAGCAGGTTCATCTCATTATCATTAGAGGGCAGGGTCAGCAGAATCATCTCATCATCATTAGAGGGTGGGGTCAGCAGAGTCATCTCATTATCATTAGAGGGCAGGGTCAGCAGAATCATCTCATCATCATTAGAGGGAGGGGTCAGCAGAGTCATCTCATTATCATTAGAGGGCAGGGTCAGCAGAGTCATCTCATCATCATTAGAGGGTGGGGTCAGCAGAGTCATCTCATTATTATTAGAGTGCGGGGTCAGCAGAGTCATCTCATCATCATCAGAGGGAGGGGTCAGCAGAGTCATCTCATCATCATCAGAGGGAGGGGTCAGCAGAGTCATCTCATTATCATTAGAGGGCGGGGTCAGCAGAGTCATCTCATTATCATTAGAGGGCAGGGTCAGCAGAGTCATCTCATTATCATTAGAGGGAGGGGTCAGCAGAGTCATCTCATCATTATGAGAGGGCGGGGTCAGCAGAGTCATCTCATTATCATTAGAGGGTGGGGTCAGCAGAGTCATCTCATTATCATTAGAGGGAGGGGTCAGCAGAGTCATCTCATTATCATTACAGGGAGGGGTCAGCAGAGTCATCTCATCATCATTAGAGGGCAGGGTCAGCAGAGTAATCTCATTATCATTAGAGGGAGGGGTCAGCAGAGTCATCTCATTATTATTAGAGGGTGGGGTCAGCAGAGTCATCTCATTATCATTACAGGGCAGGGTCAGCAGAGTCCTCTCATTATCATTAGTGGGCAGGGTCAGCAGAGTCATCTCATTATCATTAGAGGGCAGGGTCAGCAGAGTCATCTCATTATCATTAGAGGGCAGGGTCAGCAGAGTCATCTCATCATCATTAGAGGGAGGGGTCAGCAGAGTCATCTCACCATCATTAGAGGGAGGGGTCAGCAGAGTCATCTCACTATCATTAGAGGGCAGGGTCAGCAGTCATCTCATCATCATTAGAGGGAGGGGTCAGCAGAGTCATCTCATCATCATTAGAGGGCGGGGTCAGCAGAGTCATCTCATTATCATTAGAGGGCGGGGTCAGCAGAGTCATCTCATTATCATTAGAGGGCGGGGTCAGCAGAGTCATCTCGTCATCATTAGAGGGAGGGGTCAGCAGAGTCATCTCATCATCATTAGAGGGAGGGGTCAGCAGAGTCATCTCATCATCATTAGAGGGAGGGGTCAGCAGAGTCATCTCACTATCATTAGAGGGAGGGGTCAGCAGAGTCATCTCATCATCATTAGAGGGAGGGGTCAGCAGAGTCATCTCATCATCATTAGAGGGAGGGGTCAGCAGAGTCATCTCACTATCATTAGAGGGAGGGGTCAGCAGAGTCATCTCACTATCATTAGAGGGAGGGGTCAGCAGAGTCATCTCATCATCATTAGAGGGAGGGGTCAGCAGAGTCATCTCACTATCATTAGAGGGAGGGGTCAGTAGAGTCATCTCATTATCATTAGAGGGAGGGGTCAGCAGAGTCATCTCACTATCATTAGAGGGAGGGGTCAGCAGAGTCATCTCATCATCATTAGAGGGAGGGGTCAGCAGAGTCATCTCACTATCATTAGAGGGAGGGGTCAGCAGACTCATCTCATCATCATTAGAGGGAGGGGTCAGCAGAGTCATCTCATCATCATTAGAGGGAGGGGTCAGCAGAGTCATCTCATCATCATTAGAGGGCGGGGTCAGCAGAGTCATCTCATCATCATTAGAGGGCGGGGTCAGCAGAGTCATCTCATCATCATTAGAGGGCGGGGTCAGCAGAGTCATCTCATCATCATTAGAGGGCGGGGTCAGCAGAGTCATCTCATCATCATTAGAGGGCGGGGTCAGCAGAGTCATCTCATCATCATTAGAGGGCGGGGTCAGCAGAGTCATCTCATCATCATTAGAGGGCGGGGTCAGCAGAGTCATCTCATCATCATTAGAGGGCAGGGTCAGCAGAGTCATCTCATTATCATTAGAGGGCAGGGTCAGCAGAGTCATCTCATTATCATTAGAGGGCGGGGTCAGCAGAGTCATCTCATTATCATTAGAGGGCGGGGTCAGCAGAGTCATCTCATCATCATTAGAGGGCGGGGTCAGCAGAGTCATCTCATCATCATTAGAGGGCGGGGTCAGCAGAGTCATCTCATCATCATTAGAGGGCAGGGTCAGCAGAGTCATCTCATTATCATTAGAGGGCAGGGTCAGCAGAGTCATCTCATTATCATTAGAGGGCGGGGTCAGCAGAGTCATCTCATCATCATTAGAGGGCAGGGTCAGCAGAGTCATCTCATTATCATTAGAGGGCGGGGTCAGCAGAGTCATCTCATCATCATTAGAGGGCGGGGTCAGCAGAGTCATCTCATCATCATTAGAGGGAGGGGTCCGCAGAGTCATCTCATCATCATTAGAGGGCGGGGTCAGCAGAGTCATCTCATTATCATTAGTGGGCGGGGTCAGCAGAGTCATCTCATCATCATTAGAGGGCGGGGTCAGCAGAGTCATTTGGGCGCTGTGTGTCGTATTCCCTGGAGGAGAAGGTTTTATGACATGGTTATTGCTTGGAAGTCACGGCCTGGAAGTGAATTGCGGGGTCATCGCGCCTGCAGCCTCAGCGCCTCGTCCACACGGAGCGTTACACCTCGGCCCCCGGGAGCGGATTTGTCATTACCATCAAATAATCACTCTAAAAGCAGAGGACGGCTTCTCTCCCGGCACCGCGGGGGGTGTCCAAACCCCAAGAATCAGCGACGGATGAACCCAGCACTCACCAGCCCGAGGACTGAAGACGCAATATGTCTGCCGCTGGGGGCGCGGGGGCTACTGGGGTTCTGCCAACGGGAAACCCGATGACAAAAGTCCAGAAGCTCGTCCTCCGATGACCGGGAGTGGACATCAAAAATAGGGAGTGCGGACGTCTGATGCTCCAATACAAGATGCTGGGTTCAGACAACACCTAAAAATACCTATAACCTAACGGCAGGGAACATATACTGACACCAACCACAGCATCCCCATAACAGTGCCAGCCACAGTATCCCCATAACAGTGCCAACCACAGCATCCCCATAACAGTGCCAGCCACAGCATCTCCATAACAGTGCCAGCCACAGCATCTCCATAACAGTGCCAGCCACAGCATCCCCATAACAGTGCCAGCCACAGCATCCCCATAACGGTGCCAGCCACAGCATCCCCATAACAGTGCCAGCCACAGCATCTCCATAACAGTGCCTAAATGAGGTCACTGATTTGTTTTATTGAACTGGTTTCTTCTCCTGCTGCCCTTTCTTGTTTTTAGGTTCCTATAATGGTGTTTCGACCACTGCAAAAATGTTTTTATACGTATATATGTATGCATCTTCATGAATGTTTTTATGTATACATATGTTTATTTATTCATATATATATATATATATATATATATATATATATATATATATATATATATACATATATATGTATATATTTTTCCCTTTTTAATACCCCCCTCTTCATTTATGTGTTGTTTCATTAACACTCATTGTCTTTTATACCATTTTATATCAACCTATAATATTACATATAATTTTAATATCATGACAGCCCTGTATTTATTCATGTTTTTATCATATGCTTCTATTGCGTTTTTATCTATTCCTTTCTCTTTCCTCCAGCTTATTGTCTACACATCCCCAACACCTTCATTTGAATCACTGTAGATTTTACTCTATAGTATTCCATGTTTTTTTTTTTGTTTTTTTTTTTTTTTTCCCCTTTTTTCATACTCATTTGTGTGCTTTTGTGCACTATAAGGAAGCAATTATTTTTCTTCGATTGTTTAACGTAGGTGCAGTAAGTTTATTTTTCACGGGTATGAACTCCTGCACTTCTTACTGTTTCGAACTCACATCACCCCATCATGCACACGCTCTAGCAGTCCTCTCTCTTTCACAGGGAACCGCTCCTCTTCTCTACCTGCTGAGCACAGGTGTATTGAGCTTTTTTTCCCACGGTTATGATTTTTCATTACCTTTCAGTCTATTAAACTCTTGTCACCTTCCCCACGCATACGCTTTAACAATTTTCCCTTTCTATAGAACCGCTCCATAGTGGAGTGGATTCTTTGCCCTTAAATATCAATTACTTTTAATCTAGCGATTCCCTATACACCACTAATATTTTTTTGTGTGTATGTATGTATGTATGTATATATATATATATATATATAAGTGTGTATATATGTATATATATGTATATAATTTTTTCTTGCAACTCAAGTTTAATAATAAAAAAGTTTTGTTTTTTTTTTTCTCTTCCTGTCCCTCTCACATGTAAATATGCCGTTTTTATATATTCAAAAGACACATAAGAGAGATTTATTTTAGCAAATATGCACTTTCTATGTATTTTAATTCCACCACCTTGTGCCTGTTTCACATATTATTTATGTTCACTTTCCCCAAGTACAAATCCACAGTAACCATATTCCTGTTTAGTGTAGAGGTTTGGCCTCTGTGCTATCACCTACACTTTCTGGGTTCGCACACCATCTGCTTTTCTTTTACCCTCGTCCCCACTTTTTTCTTTTTATACTCTTTTATTAAATAACACGCAATAATTATTATTTTTATGTTTTTTTATTGATCCTTCACTGATCCACTAATTTTCTCTTTGAGATGTTCATGTTATTTCACGGTAATTCCTTCGGTTCATTTGTGCTGATTTAATGTGTGCTTTCCCCTTTTTTTTTTTTTTTTTTTTTTCTCTTCTCCATGCGGCGCTGAGTCATCGGCTCTGAGTCATATGGGCTGTTCACTTTTCAAATGCATATGTGGCTACTGGTCTTCCTTTATATAGGCTCTGTTGCCCCTTTTTTGTAATATGATTTATTTTCCTGAGGAAGGAGACGGAGATGTCTCTGAAACGCGTAGAATTATGAAATAAAGGAAATCTTTTTCATCTACAACATCAGTGGTTTTTAGCGCGGCATTTAAACCGGTTTTCTCTTTACCTGACCTATATTTTATATACAGCATCTCCATAACAGTGCCAGCCACAGCATCCCCATAACAGTGCCAGCCACAGCATCCCCATAACAGTGCCAGCCACAGCATCTCCATAACGGTGCCAGCCACATCATCCCCATAACGGTGCCAGCCACGGCATCCCCATAACAGTGCCAGACACAGCATCCCCATAACAGTGCCAGCCACAGCATCCCCATAATGGTGCCAACCACAGCATCTCCATAACAGTGCCAGCCACAGCATCCCCATAACAGTGCCAGACACAGCATCCCCATAACGGTGCCAGCCACAGCATCCCCATAACGGTGCCAGCCACAGCATCCCCATAACGGTGCCAGCCACAGCATCCCCATAACAGTGCCAGCCACAGCATCCCCATAACAGTGCCAGCCACAGCATCTCCATAACGGTGCCAGCCACAGCATCTCCATAACGGTGCCAGCCACAGCATCTCCATAACGGTGCCAGCCACAGCATCCCCATAACGGGGCCAACAACAGCATCCCCATAACAGTGCCAGCCACAGCATCCCCATAACAGTGCCAGCCACAGCATCCCCATAACGGGGCCAACAACAGCATCCCCATAACAGTGCCAGCCACAGCATCCCCATAACAGTGCCAGCCACAGCATCTCCATAACGGTGCCAGCCACAGCATCTCCATAACGGTGCCAGCCACAGCATCTCCATAACAGTGCCAGCTACAGCATCCCCATAACAGTGCCAGCCACAGCATCCCCATAACGGGGCCAACAACAGCATCCCCATAACAGTGCCAGCCACAGCATCCCCATAACAGTGCCAGCCACAGCATCCCCATAATGGTGCCAACCACAGCATCCCCATAACAGTGCCAGCTACAGCATCCCCATAACAGTGCCAGCCACAGCATCCCCATAACGGGGCCAACAACAGCATCCCCATAACAGTGCCAGCCACAGCATCCCCATAACGGGGCCAACAACAGCATCCCCATAACAGTGCCAGCCACAGCATCCCCATAACAGTGCCAGCCACAGCATCTCCATAACGGTGCCAGCCACAGCATCTCCATAATGGTGCCAGCCACAGCATCCCCATAACGGGGCCAACAACAGCATCCCCATAACAGTGCCAGCCACAGCATCCCCATAACAGTGCCAGCCACAGCATCCCCATAACGGGGCCAACAACAGCATCCCCATAACAGTGCCAGCCACAGCATCCCCATAACAGTGCCAGCCACAGCATCTCCATAACGGTGCCAGCCACAGCATCTCCATAACAGTGCCAGCCACAGCATCCCCATAACAGTGCCAGCTACAGCATCCCCATAACAGTGCCAGCCACAGCATCCCCATAACGGGGCCAACAACAGCATCCCCATAACAGTGCCAGCCACAGCATCCCCATAACAGTGCCAGCCACAGCATCCCCATAATGGTGCCAACCACAGCATCCCCATAACAGTGCCAGCTACAGCATCCCCATAACAGTGCCAGCCACAGCATCCCCATAACAGTGCCAGCCACAGCATCCCCATAATGGTGCCAACCACAGCATCCACATAACGGTGCCAGCCACAGCATCCCCATAACAGTGCCAGCCACAGCATCTCCATAATGGTGCCAGCCACAGCATCCCCATAACAGTGCCAGCCACAGCATCCCCATAACAGTGCCAGCCACAGCATCCCCATAACGGGGCCAACAACAGCATCCCCATAACAGTGCCAGCCACAGCATCCCCATAATGGTGCCAGCCACAGCATCCCCATAACAGTGCCAGCCACAGCATCCCCATAACAGTGCCAGCCACAGCATCCCCATAACAGTGCCAGCCACAGCATCCCCATAACAGTGCCAGCCACAGCATCCCCATAACGGGGCCAACAACAGCATCCCCATAACAGTGCCAGCCACAGCATCCCCATAATGGTGCCAGCCACAGCATCCCCATAACAGTGCCAGCTACTGCATCCCCATAACAGTGCCAGCCACAGCATCCCCATAACAGTGCCAGCCACAGCATCCCCATAACGGTGCCAACCACAGCATCCCCATAACAGTGCCAGACACAGCATCCCCATAACGGTGCCAGCCACAGCATCCCCATAATGGTGCCAGACACAGCATCCCCATAACGGTGCCAACCACAGCATCCCCATAACAGTGCCAACCACAGCATCCCCATAACAGTGCCAGCCACAGCATCCCCATAACAGTGCCAGACACAGCATCCCCATTACGGGGCCAACCACAGCATCCCCATAATGGTGCCAGCCACAGCATCCCCATAACAGTGCCAGCTACAGCATCCCCATAACAGTGCCAGCCACAGTGCCCACACCAGATCCAGCCAAAGTTACCCCACAACAATAACAGCACTAGTGCCCCTATGTCACTGACATTAATAATGTCCCTATAACAGTGTCCCACACAGTGCCCCCATAACGTCCAAAGTGTCCGCATAATACTGACATCTGCCCCATTATGTCAGTTGCAGTGCCCTCATATCAGTGACATCTACACAGCCTCCATAACTGACACATCCACACTGCCCCATAACATCAGCCGCAGTGCCCCTATAACAGCGACATCTAAACTGCCCCATAACGTCAGCCGCAGACCGCAGTGCCTCCATAATAGTAACATCCACACTGCCCCATAATGTCATCTGCAGTGCCTCCATAATAGTAACATCCACACTGCCCCATAATGTCATCTGCAGTGCCTCCATAATAGTGACATCCACACAGCCTCCACCATGTCGGCTGCAGTGCCCCATTACAGTGTCATCGGCTGTGTCCCCAAAAGTGTTTTCTGGTGACACTGTTCTGGGGGCTCAGCTTCCTAATAACAGTGAGTCACAGTGCCCCCATAACCGTGCCCCCTTCTTATCCCCACTGGGGGCCATTGGAGGGTGTGGTCCCGTAACGGTGCAGCAGGCACTGGTCCCTGCCTCTATCACTGAACCCCATGGACCTGGGATAACCTGGAAACAAGGTCCGCTCTCCTGGGATTTCGAGGGTCTCCCCTTTTATTGAGGTTCACGTGAATTTCACAGAAAATAAATGCACCAGATTACAAGTGATGGGGAACAAATGTGAACAAAGCATTACATGGGGGGCAGAGGGATTTATCCCAGAGATTCTCCTATGTGCGCCCAGTGCAGGGCATTGGTGGAGCTTGTAACGTGTGCAGGGCATTGGTGGAGCTTGTAA
Source organism: Anomaloglossus baeobatrachus (assembly GCF_048569485.1). Lineage (NCBI taxonomy): Eukaryota > Metazoa > Chordata > Amphibia > Anura > Aromobatidae > Anomaloglossus > Anomaloglossus baeobatrachus. The sequence goes on along the minus strand of NC_134355.1, from coordinate 12,864,815 downwards.
CGTGTGCAGGGCATTGGTGGAGCTTGTAACGTGTGCAGGGCATTGGTGGAGCTTGTAACGTGTGCAGGGCATTGGTGGAGCTTGTAACGTGTGCAGGGCATTGGTGGAGCTTGTAACGTGTGCAGGGCATTGGTGGAGCTTGTAACGTGTGCAGGGCATTGGTGGAGCTTGTAACGTGTGCAGGGCATTGGTGGAGCTTGTAACGTGTGCAGGGCATTGGTGGAGCTTGTAACGTGTGCAGGGCATTGGTGGAGCTTGTAACGTGTGCAGGTCATTGGTGGAGCTTGTAACGTGTGCAGGGCATTGGTGGAGCTTGTAACGTGTGCAGGTCATTGGTGGAGCTTGTAACGTGTGCAGGGCATTGGTGGAGCTTGTAACGTGTGCAGGGCATTGGTGGAGCTTGTAACGTGTTTTCCCTCTGGAACGTTCCCGAGTTTCCTTCAGGCGACATCTGAGCCTCGTCTCCTGAACACATAAAGCGGCTCCTGGACCCGGTACCTGGATCCGCTGCCGGCTGACGTCCCCCCCAAACAAGGGGGACCATGTAACACGCGGAGGCAGAAAAAGGCTTTCACTTGTTAACACCAAAGCACGAAAACACATGTAACCCGTTCCCATAAACCTCGGAATGGAAAAAGTATCAGGGAAAATGATCCAGAAGCTGGAAACAGCGAGAAGACACTTTCCATCGTCCCACTCCTGGCTTATGTGTGACCCTGCCACGGGGGGTGAACACCGCCATCAAAGCGGGGGCAGCGCACTACACGAAGCGAGAAGGGCACAACATTAGGAACTTTTTGCTAATATTTTTGGAATTTTTGTATCATCTGCTCTACATAAATGTAGGACAAGGGTCTTGAAATCAGGGCTCTGCGATGTGGGGACGGAGGGGGCTCATCACTCCTGGAGGCAGGATCCTCTGAAAGGTCATTTTAAAAGCTTTTTGCTTTGCACTTGTCGGGAAGGCTCAGGCCAAACCCCACCACAACCAGTAAAGTCCCAGACTGGCCTACATATATTATCAGAGAGGCGCAGCACAGCCAAGATCACGCTCAGCCCACCACAATGAGCCCCCATTATTGCTCAGAGCTTTGACAGCCGGAGGCTCCTGGGTTTTCTCTTAATGCCCTTTTTATGACCCAGAATGGGGGGGCATCGAGTATATTCTGACCACTTAACAGCTAAGGGTCTAGCACCACCGATGACCGCCCTCAGGCCCCATAGAAGTCGCATGATCTGCACAGTCTAATCGCTGGAAAACTGCAAAGTAACTGGGAAGAATTGGCCCAAACTTCAAGAAACCTTGTGGGAACCTTCCAGCACCAAGTCCCCAGAGGGTACATCTACAGAAAGGCATCCACATCAATTGTCATATCTAATCCTCTCCTGTGTGATACTGTCTGCTGAGCCGTGTATCTAATCCTCTCCTGTGTGATACTGTCTGCTGAGCTGTGCATCTAATCCTCTCCTGTGTGATACTGTCTGCTGATCTGTGTATCTAATCCTGTCCTGTGTGATACTGTCTGCTGAGATGTGTATCTAATCCTCTCCTGTGTGATACTGTCTGCTGAGCCGTGTATCTAATCCTCTCCTGTGTGATACTGTCTGCTGAGCTGTGTATCTAATCCTCTCCTGTGTGATACTGTCTGCTGAGCTGTGTATCTAATCCTCTCCTGTGAGATACTGTCTGCTGATCTGTGTATCTAATCCTGTCCTGTGTGATACTGTCTGCTGAGATGTGTATCTAATCCTCTCCTGTGTGATACTGTCTGCTGAGCCGTTTATCTAATCCTCTCCTGTGTGATACTGTCTGCTGATCTGTGTATCTAATCCTCTCCTGTGTGATACTGTCTGCTGAGCTGTGCATCTAATCCTCTCCTGTGTGATACTGTCTGCTGAGCTGTGTATCTAATCCTCTCCTGTGTGATACTGTCTGCTGAGCTGTGTATCTAATCCTCTCCTGTGAGATACTGTCTGCTGATCTGAGTATCTAATCCTGTCCTGTGTGATACTGTCTGCTGAGCTGTGTATCTAATCCTATCCTGTGTGATACTGTCTGCTGAGCTGTGTATCTAATCCTCTCCTGTGTGATACTGTCTGCTGAGCAGTGTATCTAATCCTCTCCTGTGTCATACTGTCTGCTGAGCAGTGTATCTAATCCTCTCCTGTGTGATACTGTCTGCTGAGCTGTGTATCTAATCCTCTCCTGTGTGATACTGTCTGCAGAGCTGTGTATCTAATCCTTTCCTGTGTGATACTGTCTGCTGAGCTGTGTATCTAATCCTCTCCTGTGTCATACTGTCTGCTGAGCAGTGTATCTAATCCTCTCCTGTGTGATACTGTCTGCTGAGCCGTGTATCTAATCCTCTCCTGTGTGATACCCTCTGCTGAGCCGTGTATCTAATCCTCTCCTGTGTGATAGTGTCTGCTGAGCCGTGTATCTAATCCTGTCCTGTGTGATACCGTCTGCTGAGCTGTGTATCTAATCCTTTCCTGTGTGATACTGTCTGCTGAGCTGTGTATCTAATCCTATCCTGTGTGATACTGTCTGCTGAGCCGTGTATCTAATCCTATCCTGTGTGATACTGTCTGCTGAGCCGTGTATCTAATCCTCCCCTGTGTGATACTGTCTGCTGAGCTGTGTATCTAATCCTTTCCTGTGTGATACTGTCTGCTGAGCTATGTATCTAATCCTCTCCTGTGTGATACTGTCTGCTGAGCTGTGTATCTAATCCTATCCTGTGTGATACTGTCTGCTGAGCCGTGTATCTAATCCTATCCTGTGTGATACTGTCTGCTGAGCTGTGTATCTAATCCTATCCTGTGTGATACTGTCTGCTGAGCTGTGTATCTAATAATCTCCTGTGTGATACTGTCTGCTGAGCTGTGTATCTAATCCTCTCCTGTGTGATACTGTCTGCTGAGCTGTGTATCTAATCCTCCCCTGTGTGATACTGTCTGCTGAGCTGTGTATCTAATCCTTTCCTGTGTGATACTGTCTGCTGAGCTATGTATCTAATCCTCTCCTGTGTGATACTGTCTGCTAAGCTGTGTATCTAATCCTATCCTGTGTGATACTGTCTGCTGAGCGGTGTATCTAATCCTCTCCTGTGTGATACTGTCTGTTGAGCTGTGTATCTAATCTTCTCCTGTGTGATACTGTCTGCTGAGCTGTGTATCTAATCCTATCCTGTGTGATACTGTCTGCTGAGCCGTGTATCTAATCCTATCCTGTGTGATACTGTCTGCTGAGCTGTGTATCTAATCCTATCCTGTGTGATACTGTCTGCTGAGCTGTGTATCTAATAATCTCCTGTGTGATACTGTCTGCTGAGCTGTGTATCTAATCCTCTCCTGTGTGATACTGTCTGCTGAGCTGTGTATCTAATCCTCTCCTGTGTGATACTGTCTGCTGAGCTGTGTATCTAATCCTCCCCTGTGTGATACTGTCTGCTGAGCTGTGTATCTAATCCTTTCCTGTGTGATACTGTCTGCTGAGCTATGTATCTAATCCTCTCCTGTGTGATACTGTCTGCTGAGCTATGTATCTAATCCTCTCCTGTGTGATACTGTCTGCTAAGCTGTGTATCTAATCCTATCCTGTGTGATACTGTCTGCTGAGCGGTGTATCTAATCCTCTCCTGTGTGATACTGTCTGTTGAGCTGTGTATCTAATCCTATCCTGTGTGGTACTGTGTGCTGAGCTGTGTATCTAATCTTCTCCTGTGTGATACTGTCTGCTGAGCTGCGTATCTAATCCTATCCTGTGTGATACTGTCTGCTGAGCTGTGTATCTAATCATCTCCTGTGTGATACTGTCTGCTGAGCTGTGTATCTAATCCTCTCCTGTGTGATACTGTCTGTTGAGCTGTGTATCTAATCTTCTCCTGTGTGATACTGTCTGCTGAGCTGCGTATCTAATCCTATCCTGTGTGATACTGTCTGCTGAGCTGTGTATCTAATCCTCTCCTGTGTGATACTGTCTGCTGAGCTGTGTATCTAATCCTCTCCTGTGTGATACTGTCTGTTGAGCTGTGTATCTAATCCTCCCCTGTGTGATACTGTCTGCTGAGCTGTGTATCTAATCCTTTCCTGTGTGATACTGTCTGCTGAGCTGTGTATCTAATCCTCTCCTGTGTGATACTGTCTGTTGAGCTGTGTATCTAATCCTCCCCTGTGTGATACTGTCTGTTGAGCTGTGTATCTAATCCTCTCCTGTGTGATACTGTCTGTTGAGCTGTGTATCTAATCTTCTCCTGTGTGATACTGTCTGCTGAGCTGCGTATCTAATCCTGTCCTGTGTGATACTGACTCGGAGATGCACACAGCATTACTCCCCCCATCGCTCCTTGTATCTGTATAATGGGGCCCCTGCTCATTATACAGGACACTGATTGGCTGGATCTGGTTCCCAGCAGTCGCGGTGTTAATAGCGGCTTTTATTGTTGATGATGATGATTATGCCCCAGACGTGCAGATCCCGTCCCCGGAGGAGCGTTTATCCTGGCGGTGCTTTCACTTCTGTATTTGGGGACAGCCTGATGTGACCCCGATCTCCTGATGTGACCCCGATCTTTGTGGAGTGTGTGAATACGTCCTTGCTGGCAGAGGGGCGCGTCGGGGACACCCGGGGTCATGGAGGGACAATTGGCGACAACAATACAGGAACTGCTGATTGTTAGAACAACAGTGTGCGCCATAGTAGGCTGACAACAGAGAGATATAGCTCGTGAAGGACTCAGCCTCGACACATTTCCCTATAGGTTCTATGACACTTTGTTTATAAAGTCTGAGACGCTACAAAGTATCAATCAGTGCGGTACTATTTATACACAGCGACTTCTCCTGGACTCTGTCACCCCAACACTCAATGTACCGCCCTATAGAGGACTCACCCCTACAAACCCTCACACATACCGTAGAGAATTCACTTGTTTAGTTTTTCAGAAGAAAAATAATATTTCCTATGTAAATTAGGGTTCCTGGGTGCAGCCTTAGTGCGGGTAATGGCTCAGCGCTCCGTACTGCCCCAAATCAGCAAACCCTGCACCCCCTTATCTCAGGGAAGCTGAAAAACAGAGGGTCAAAGCTAAAAACTTGGACAAAGTTGTGGGCCAACCTAGACATGGGCCCCACATAGCCCTCCATACAGAATAATGTGCCCCACATAGCCCTCCATACAGAATAATGGGCCCCACATAGCCCTCCATACAGAATAATGGGCCCCCCATAGCCCTCCATACAGAATAATGTGCTCCACATAGCCCTCCATACAGAATAATGGACTCCACATAGCCCTCCATACAGAATAATGTGCTCCACATAGCCCTCCATACAGAATAATGTGCTCCACATAGCCCTCCATACAGAATAATGTGCTCCACATAGCCCTCCATACAGAATAATGTGCTCCACATAGCCCTCCATACAGAATAATGGGCCCCACATAGCCCTCCATACAGAATAATGTGCTCCACATAGCCCTCCATACAGAATAATGTGTCCCACATAGCCCTCCATACAGAATAATGTGCTCCACATAGCCCTCCATACAGAATAATGTGCTCCACATAGCCCTCCATACAGAATAATGTGCTCCACATAGCCCTCCATACAGAATAATGTGCCCCACATAGTCCCCCATACAGAATAATGGCCCCACATAGCCCACCATACAGAATAATGAGCCCCACATAGCCCTCCATACAGAATAATGTGTCCCACATAGCCCTCCATACAGAATAATGTCCCCACATAGCCCTCCATACAGAATAATGTGCTCCACATAGTCCTCCATACAGAATAATGGGCCCCCCATAGCCCTCCATACAGAATAATGTGCTCCACATAGCCCTCCATACAGAATAATGTGCTCCACATAGCCCTCCATACAGAATAATGTCCCCACATAGCCCTCCATACAGAATAATGTGCTCCACATAGCCCTCCATACAGAATAATGTGCCCCACATAGTCCTCCATACAGAATAATGTGCTCCACATAGCCCTCCATACAGAATAATGGGCCCCACATAGCCCTCCATACAGAATAATGGGCCCCACATAGCCCTACGTACAGAATAATGAGCCCCATATAGCCCTCCATACAGAATATTGGGCCCCACATAGCCCTCCATACAGAATAATGGGCCCAACATAACCCTCCATACAGAATAATGGGCCCCACATAGCCCTCCATACAGAATAATGGGCCCCACATAGCCCTCCATACAGAATAATGGGCCCCACATAGCCCTACGTACAGAATAATGAGCCCCATATAGCCCTCCATACAGAATAATGAGCCCCATATAGCCCTCCATACAGAATAATGGGCTCCACATAGCCCTCCATACAGAATAATGGGCCCACATAGCCCTCCATACAGAATAATAGCCCCATATAGCCCTCCATACAGAATAATGGGCCCCACATAGCCCTCCATACAGAATAATGTGCTCCACATAGCCCTCCATACAGAATAATGGCCCCACATAGCCCTCCATACAGAATAATGGCCCCACATAGCCCTCCATACAGAATAATGGGCCCAACATAACCCTCCATACAGAATAATGGGCCCCACATAGCCCTCCATACAGAATAATGGGCCCCACATAACCCTCCATACAGAATAATGGGCCTCACATAGCCCTCCATACAGAATAATGGGCCCCACATAGCCCTCCATACAGAATAATAGCCCCATATAGCCCTCTATACAGAATAATGGGCCCCACATAGCCCTTCATACAGAATAATGTCCCCCACATAGCCCTCCATACAGAAAAATGGGCCCCACATAGCCCTCCATACAGAATAATGGGCCCCCCATAGCCCTCCATACAGAATAATGAGCCCCACATAGCCCTCCATACAGAATAATGGCCCCACATAGCCCTCCATACAGAATAATGGCCCCACATAGCCCTCCATACAGAATAATGGCCCCACATAGCCCTCCATACAGAATAATGGCCCCACATAGCCCACCATACAGAATAATGGGCCCCACATAGCCCTCCATACAGAATAATGTGCTCCACATAGCCCTCCATACAGAATAATGGGCCCCACATAACCCTCCATACAGAATAATGGGCCCCACATAACCCTCCATACAGAATAATGGGCCCCACATAGCCCTCCATACAGAATAATGGGCCCCCCCATAGCCCTCCATACAGAATAATGGCCCCACATAGCCCTCCATACAGAATAATGGCCCCACATAGCCCTCCATACAGAATAATGGCCCCACATAGCCCTCCATACAGAATAATGGCCCCACATAGCCCTCCATACAGAATAATGGCCCCACATAGCCCTCCATACAGAATAATGTGCTCCACATAGCCCTCCATACAGAATAATGGGCCTCACATAGCCCTCCATACAGAATAATGGACCCCACATAGCCCTCCATACAGAATAATGGGCCCCACATAGCCCTCCATACAGAATAATGTCCCTACATAGCCCTCCATACAGAATAATGGGCCCCACATAGCCCTCCATACAGAATAATGTGCTCCACATAGCCCTCCATACAGAATAATGGGCCCCACATAGCCCTCCATACAGAATAATGGGCCCCACATAGCCCTCCATACAGAATAATGGACCCCACATAGCCCTCCATACAGAATAATGGGCCCCACATAACCCTCCATACAGAATAATGGGCCTCACATAACCCTCCATACACAATAATGTCCCCACATAGTCCTCCATACAGAATAATGGGCCCCACATAGCCCTCCATACAGAATAATGGGCCCCACATAGCCCTCCATACAGAATAATGGGCCCCACATAGCCCTCCATACAGAATAATGGGCCTCACATAGCCCTCCATACAGAATAATGGGCCCCACATAGTCCTCCATACAGAATAATGGGCCCCACATAGCCCTCCATACAGAATAATGGGCCCCACATAGCCCTCCATACAGAATAATGGGCCCCACATAGCCCTCCATACAGAATAATGGGCCCCACATAGCCCTCCATACAGAATAATGTGCTCCACATAGCCCTCCATACAGAATAATGGGCCCCACATAGCCCTCCATACAGAATAATGGGCCCCACATAGCCCTCCATACAGAATAATGTGCTCCACATAGCCCTCCATACAGAATAATGGGCCTCACATAGCCCTCCATACAGAATAATGGGCCTCACATAGCCCTCCATACAGAATAATGGGCCCCACATAGCCCTCCATACAGAATAATGTACCCCACATAGCCCTCCATACAGAATAATGGGCCCCACATAGCCCTCCATACAGAATAATGTACCCCACATAGCCCTCCATACAGAATAATGGGCCTCACATAGCCCTCCATACAGAATAATGTACCCCACATAGCCCTCCATACAGAATAATGGGCCCCACATAGCCCTCCATACAGAATAATGTGCCCCACATAGCCCTCCATACAGAATAATGTGCCCCACATAGCCCTCCATACAGAATAATGGCCCCACATAGCCCTCTATACAGAATAATGGGCCCCACATAGCCCTCCATACAGAATAATGGGCCCCACATAGCCCTCCAAACAGAATAATGTCCCCACATAGCCCTCCATACAGTATAATAGGCCCCACATAGCCCTCCATACAGAATAATGGGCCCCACATAACCCTCCATACAGAATAATGTCCCCACATAGCCCTCCATACAGAATAATGGGCCCCACATAGCCCTCCATACAGAATAATGTACCCCACATAGCCCTCCATACATTATAATGGGCCCCACATAGCCCTCCATACAGAATAATGTCCCCACATAGCCCTCCATACAGAATAATGGGCCCCACATAGCCCTCCATACAGAATAATGGGCCCCACATAGCCCTCCATACAGAATAATGGGCCCCACATAGCCCTCCATACAGAATAATGGACCCCACATAGCCCTCCATACAGTATAATAGGCCCCACACAGCCCTCCATACAGAATAATGGGCCCCACATAGCCCTCCATACAGAATAATGGGCCCCACATAGCCCTCCATACAGAATAATGTGCTCCACATAGCCCTCCATACAGAATAATGGGCCCCACATAGCCCTCCATACAGAATAATGGGCCCCACATAGCCCTCCATACAGAATAATGTCCCCACATAGCCCTCCATACAGAATAATGGGCCCCACATAGCCCTCCATACAGAATAATGGGCCCCACATAGCCCTCCAAACAGAATAATGTCCCCACATAGCCCTCCATACAGTATAATAGGCCCCACATAACCCTCCATACAGAATAATGTCCCCACATAGCCCTCCATACAGAATAATGGGCCCCACATAGCCCTCCATACAGAATAATGTACCCCACATAGCCCTCCATACATTATAATGGGCCCCACATAGCCCTCCATACAGAATAATGGGCCCCACATAGCCCTCCATACAGAATAATGGGCCCCACATAGCCCTCCATACAGAATAATGGGCCCCACATAGCCCTCCATACAGAATAATGTACCCCACATAGCCCTCCATACATTATAATGGGCCCCACATAGCCCTCCATACAGAATAATGTCCCCACATAGCCCTCCATACAGAATAATGGGCCCCACATAGCCCTCCATACAGAATAATGGGCCCCACATAGCCCTCCATACAGAATAATGGGCCCCACATAGCCCTCCATACAGAATAATGGACCCCACATAGCCCTCCATACAGTATAATAGGCCCCACACAGCCCTCCATACAGAATAATGGGCCCCACATAGCCCTCCATACAGAATAATGGGCCCCACATAGCCCTCCAAACAGAATAATGTCCCCACATAGCCCTCCATACAGTATAATAGGCCCCACACAGCCCTCCATACAGAATAATGGGCCCCACATAGCCCTCCATACAGAATAATGGGCCCCACATAGCCCTCCAAACAGAATAATGTCCCCACATAGCCCTCCATACAGTATAATAGGCCCCACATAGCCCTCCATACAGAATAATGGGCCCCACATAACCCTCCATACAGAATAATGTCCCCACATAGCCCTCCATACAGAATAATGGGCCCCACATAGCCCTCCATACAGAATAATGGGCCCCACATAGCCCTCCATACAGAATAATGGGCCCCACATAGCCCTCCATACAGAATAATGTACCCCACATAGCCCTCCATACAGAATAATGTCCCCACATAGCCCTCCATACAGTATAATAGGCCCCACACAGCCCTCCATACAGAATAATGGGCCCCACATAGCCCTCCATACAGAATAATGGGCCCCACATAGCCCTCCAAACAGAATAATGTCCCCACATAGCCCTCCATACAGTATAATAGGCCCCACATAGCCCTCCATACAGAATAATGGGCCCCACATAACCCTCCATACAGAATAATGTCCCCACATAGCCCTCCATACAGAATAATGGGCCCCACATAGCCCTCCATACAGAATAATGGGCCCCACATAGCCCTCCATACAGAATAATGTACCCCACATAGCCCTCCATACATTATAATGGGCCCCACATAGCCCTCCATACAGAATAATGTCCCCACATAGCCCTCCATACAGAATAATGGGCCCCACATAGCCCTCCATACAGAATAATGGGCCCCACATAGCCCTCCATACAGAATAATGGGCCCCACATAGCCCTCCATACAGAATAATGGACCCCACATAGCCCTCCATACAGTATAATAGGCCCCACACAGCCCTCCATACAGAATAATGGGCCCCACATAGCCCTCCATACAGAATAATGGGCCCCACATAGCCCTCCAAACAGAATAATGTCCCCACATAGCCCTCCATACAGTATAATAGGCCCCACACAGCCCTCCATACAGAATAATGGGCCCCACATAGCCCTCCATACAGAATAATGGGCCCCACATAGCCCTCCAAACAGAATAATGTCCCCACATAGCCCTCCATACAGTATAATAGGCCCCACATAGCCCTCCATACAGAATAATGGGCCCCACATAACCCTCCATACAGAATAATGTCCCCACATAGCCCTCCATACAGAATAATGGGCCCCACATAGCCCTCCATACAGAATAATGGGCCCCACATAGCCCTCCATACAGAATAATGGGCCCCACATAGCCCTCCATACAGAATAATGTACCCCACATAGCCCTCCATACAGAATAATGTCCCCACATAGCCCTCCATACAGTATAATAGGCCCCACACAGCCCTCCATACAGAATAATGGGCCCCACATAGCCCTCCATACAGAATAATGGGCCCCACATAGCCCTCCAAACAGAATAATGTCCCCACATAGCCCTCCATACAGTATAATAGGCCCCACATAGCCCTCCATACAGAATAATGGGCCCCACATAACCCTCCATACAGAATAATGTCCCCACATAGCCCTCCATACAGAATAATGGGCCCCACATAGCCCTCCATACAGAATAATGGGCCCCACATAGCCCTCCATACAGAATAATGGGCCCCACATAGCCCTCCATACAGAATAATGTACCCCACATAGCCCTCCATACATTATAATGGGCCCCACATAGCCCTCCATACAGAATAATGTCCCCACATAGCCCTCCATACAGAATAATGGGCCCCACATAGCCCTCCATACAGAATAATGGGCCCCACATAGCCCTCCATACAGAATAATGGGCCCCACATAGCCCTCCATACAGAATAATGGACCCCACATAGCCCTCCATACAGTATAATAGGCCCCACACAGCCCTCCATACAGAATAATGGGCCCCACATAGCCCTCCATACAGAATAATGGGCCCCACATAGCCCTCCAAACAGAATAATGTCCCCACATAGCCCTCCATACAGTATAATAGGCCCCACACAGCCCTCCATACAGAATAATGGGCCCCACATAGCCCTCCATACAGAATAATGGGCCCCACATAGCCCTCCAAACAGAATAATGTCCCCACATAGCCCTCCATACAGTATAATAGGCCCCACATAGCCCTCCATACAGAATAATGGGCCCCACATAACCCTCCATACAGAATAATGTCCCCACATAGCCCTCCATACAGAATAATGGGCCCCACATAGCCCTCCATACAGAATAATGGGCCCCACATAGCCCTCCATACAGAATAATGGGCCCCACATAGCCCTCCATACAGAATAATGTACCCCACATAGCCCTCCATACATTATAATGGGCCCCACATAGCCCTCCATACAGAATAATGTCCCCACATAGCCCTCCATACAGAATAATGGGCCCCACATAGCCCTCCATACAGAATAATGGGCCCCACATAGCCCTCCATACAGAATAATGGGCCCCACATAGTCCTCCATACAGAATAATGGACCCCACATAGCCCTCCATACAGTATAATAGGCCCCACACAGCCCTCCATACAGAATAATGGGCCCCACATAGCCCTACATACAGAATAATGGGCCCCACATAGCCCTCCATACAGAATAATGGGCCACACATAGCCCTCCATACAGAATAATGGGCCCCACATAGCCCTCCATACAGAATAATGTCCCCACATAGCCCTCCATACAGAATAAGGGGCCCCACATAGCCCTCCATACAGAATAAGGGGCCCCACATAGCCCTCCATACAGAATAATGGGCCCCACATAGCCCTCCATACAGATTAATGGGCCCCACATAGCCCTCCATACAGAATAATGTCCCTACATAGCCCTCCATACAGTATAATAGGCCCCACATAGCCCTCCATACAGAATAATGGGCCCCACATAGCCCTCCATACAGAATAATGGCCCCACATTGCCCTCCATACAGAATAATGGCCCCACATAGCCCTCCATACAGAATAATGGGCCCCACATAGCCCTCCATACAGAATAATGGGCCCCACATAGCCCTCCATACAGAATAATGGGCCCCACATAGCCCTCCATACAGAATAATGGGCCCCACATAGCCCTCCATACAGAATAATGGGCCACACATAGCCCTCCATACAGAATAATGGGCCCCACATAGCCCTCCATACAGAATAATGGGCCCCACATAGCCCTCCATACAGAATAATGTCCCCACATAGCCCTCCATACAGAATAATGTGCCCCACATAGCCCTCCATACAGAATAATGTGCCCCACATAGCCCTCCATACAGTATAATAGGCCCCACATAGCCCTCCATACAGAATAATGTGCCCCACATAACCCTCCATACAGAATAATGTGCCCCACATAGCCCTCCATACAGAATAATGTGCCCACATAGCCCTCCATACAGTATAATAGGCCCCACATAGCCCTCCATACAGAATAATGGGCCCCACATAGCCCTCCATACAGAATAATGTGCCCCACATAGCCCTCCATACAGAATAATGGGCCCCACATAGCCCTCCATACAGAATAATGTGCCCCACATAACCCTCCATACAGAATAATGTGCCCCACATAGCCCTCCATACAGAATAATGTGCCCCACATAACCCTCCATACAGAATAATGTGCCCCACATAGCCCTCCATACAGAATAATGTGCCCACATAGCCCTCCATACAGTATAATAGGCCCCACATAGCCCTCCATACAGAATAATGTGCCCCACATAGCCCTCCATACAGAATAATGTGCCCCACATAGCCCTCCATACAGAATAATGTGCTCCACATAACCCTCCATACAGAATAATGTGCCCCACATAGCCCTCCATACAGAATAATGTGCTCCACATAGCCCTCCATACAGAATAATGTGCCCCACATAACCCTCCATACAGAATAATGTGCCCCACATAGCCCTCCATACAGAATAATGGCCCCACATAGCCCTCCATACAGAATAATGGCCCCACATAGCCCTCCATACAGAATAATGTGCTCCACATAACCCTCCATACAGAATAATGTGCCCCACATAGCCCTCCATACAGAATAATGTGCCCCACATAGCCCTCCATACAGTATAATAGGCCCCACATAGCCCTCCATACAGAATAATGGGCCCCACATAGCCCTCCATACAGAATAATGTGCCCCACATAGCCTTCCATACAGAATAATGGGCCCCACATATCCCTCCATACAGAATAAGGGGCCCCACATAGCCCTCCATACAGAATAATGGGCCCCACATAGCCCTCCATACAGAATAATGGGCCCCACATAGCCCTCCATACAGAATAATGGGCCCCACATATCCCTCCATACAGAATAAGGGGCCCCACATAGCCCTCCATACAGAATAATGGGCCCCACATAGCCCTCCATACAGAATAATGGGCCCCACATAGCCCTCCATACAGAATAATGGGCCCCACATAGCCCTCCATACAGAATAATGGGCCCCACATAGCCCTCCATACAGAATAATGGGCCCCACTAAAGCTGCACCCAGAAACCCTCATTTATATATGAATTTAGCTTTATGGGGGGCTTAGTCCCATATATGTAGTTTAAATTGAGTCCTAGGGCAGGAAGACCCCACTGATCTCCCCAGATTGTGTCCCCATCATTGGAAAATTGCTGGCAATCTTCTGTTATGTGATGTTACCGGGACGGAGGCTCGGGGCTTATCCGAAAACTGTAAATGACTGCGGAGCTTAAGCAGAGCTGAAATCTTATAAAGAGAAGCGTTTTATCGAGTTCAGACCTCGGCTGTAAGATATGTCTGCGCCAAGATCCTTAAAGGAGAGCGGCGACCAATGTGTGCGCATCCAGAGCAAAGAAGTGTGAATAGTGAGTGCAGCTCTGGAGTATAATACAGGAGGTAACTTAGGATCAGTAATGTAATGTATGTACACAGTGACTGCACCAGCAGAATAGTGAGTGCAGCTCTGGAGTATAATACAGGAGGTATCTCAGGATCAGTAATGTAATGTATGTACACAGTGACTGCACCAGCAGAATAGTGAGTGCAGCTCTGGAGTATAATACAGGAGGTATCTCAGGATCAGTAATGTAATGTATGTACACAGTGACTGCACCAGCAGAATAGTGAGTGCAGCTCTGGAGTATAATACAGGAGGTAACTCAGGATTAGTAATGTAATGTATATACACAGTGACTGCACCAGCAGAATAGTGAGTGCAGCTCTGGAGTATAATACAGGATCAGCACAGGGTGGATGACATTGAACGTCTTTGGACACTTCTTTAATACTTTTTACATGTTGCAGCGTTCAATATAAACCATCATTCCCAGGATGATTTGTGCGATCTCTTGTACATTTTCCTTCTCGGTTTCTTGGGGTACACGCACTTGTGACCCGCAATGATTTCCCAGCATAACTCACGTGTTCAGTGACAATTTAAGTGAAACTCGTTTACAGTCAACAAATATCAGGATTCTATGAATGTTCGTTCAGGCAATCACCACATGGGAACGTCTTCTACAGATGTAGCAAAAGTAATCTTGACTCAGATTAGTCATTAAAGAGATATCTATGCACCAGAAGTCCCGTGTGACACTTTTTCGTAGCGGTCAGTGCCTTGTGTAATGTCGGCTTATTACTCGTGTCTTACATGTCTGTGAGGAGCTGTGAAGATGCTGCGTGATCCGTAGGGCTCACCTCTGCTCCATCTGTGGAGCTCACCTCTGCTCCATCTGTGGAGCTCACCTCTGCTCCATCTGTGGAGCTCACCTCTGCTCCATCTGTGGGGTTCATCTCTGCTCCATCCGTGGCGTTCGCCTCTGCTCCATCCGTGGCGTTCGCCTCTGCTCCATCCGTGGAGCTCACCTCTGCTCCATCTGTGGGGCTCACCTCTGCTCCATCTGTGGAGTTCACCTCTGCTCCATCTGTGGAGTTCACCTCTGCTCCATCTGTGGAGTTCACCTCTGCTCCATCTGTGGAGTTCACCTCTGCTTCATCTGTGGAGTTCACCTCTGCTCCATCTGTGGAGTTCACCTCTGCTCCATCTGTGGAGTTCACCTCTGCTCCATCTGTGGAGTTCACCTCTGCTCCATCTGTGGAGTTCACCTCTGCTCCATCTGTGGGGTTCACCTCTGCTCCATCTGTGGAGTTCACCTCTGCTCCATCTGTGGAGTTCACCTCTGCTCCATCTGTGGAGTTCACCTCTGCTCCATCTGTGGGGTTCACCTCTGCTCCATCTGTGGGGTTCACCTCTGCTCCATCTGTGGGGTTCACCTCTGCTCCATCTGTAGGGTTCACCTCTGCTCCATCTGTGGGGTTCACCTCTGCTCCATCTGTGGAGTTCACCTCTGCTCCATCTGTGGGGTTCACCTCTGCTCCATCTGTGGGGTTCACCTCTGCTCCATCTGTGGGGCTCACCTCTGCTCCATCTGTGGGGTTCACCTCTGCTCCATCTGTTGAGTTCACCTCTGCTCCATCTGTGGGGTTCACCTCTGCTCCATCTGTGGGGTTCACCTCTGCTCCATCTGTGGGGCTAACCTCTGCTCCATCTGTGGGGCTCACCTCTGCTCCATCTGTGGGGTTCACCTCTGCTTCATCTGTGGGGCTAACCTTTGCTCCATCTGTGGGTCTAACCTCTGCTCCATCTGTGGGGCTCACCTCTGCTCCATCTGTGGGGTTCACCTCTGCTCCATCTGTGGGTCTCACCTCTGCTCCATCTGTGGGGTTCACCTCTGCTTCATCTGTGGGGCTCACCTCTGCTCCATCTGTGGGGCTCACCTCTGCTCCATCTGTGGGGTTCACCTCTGCTTCATCTGTGGGTCTCACCTCTGCTCCATTTGTGGGGCTCACCTCTGCTCCATCTGTGGGGTTCACCTCTGCTCCATCTGTGGGTCTCACCTCTGCTCCATCTGTGGGGCTCACCTCTGCTCCATCTGTGGGGTTCACCTCTGCTCCATCTGTGGGTCTCACCTCTGCTCCATCTGTGGGGTTCACCTCTGCTCCATCTGTGGGGTTCACCTCTGCTCCATCTGTGGGGTTCACCTCTGCTCCATCTGTGGGGCTCACCTCTGCTCCATATGTGGGGCTAACCTCTGCTGCATCTGTGGGGTTCACCTCTGCTCCATATGTGGGGCTAACCTCTGCTGCATCTGTGGGGTTCACCTCTGCTCCATCTGTGGGGTAACCTTTGCTCCATCTGTGGGTCTCACCTTTGCTCCATCTGTGGGGCTCACCTCTGCTCCATCTGTGGGGCTAACCTCTGCTCCATCTGTGGGGCTAACCTCTGCTCCATCTGTGGGGCTAACCTCTGCTCCATCTGTGGGGCTAACCTCTGCTCCATCTGTGGGGTTCACCTCTGCTCCATCTGTGGGGTTCACCTCTGCTCCACCTGTGGGGTTCACCTCTGCTCCATCTGTGGGGTTCACCTCTGCTCCATCTGTGGGGTTCACCTCTGCTCCATCTGTGGGGCTAACCTCTGCTCCATCTGTGGGGCTAACCTTTGCTCCATCTGTGGGGCTAACCTCTGCTCCATCTGTGGGGCTCGGAGGAGGACAGGTCTTCATGGCCTCGGTTTGTGCCTTGGCTCTCACCATGAGGAGATGAGCAGACGCTGTGTCTTCTCCTTTCTCCCTGCACCTTGCGGCCATGTTGCCGGTTCTGGGCAGGAGCAGCAGAAATTCTTGGCAGCGTTTATTCTTGTCCCGGATCTGGGAGGTCTCCAGACTCCTAATTATTTTTCTGAACAGATAGAAGGAGTCGTCTGAGGAGGCGCCGAGCTCTGGAGCGTCTGATGACCGCACCGTGCGAGGGTTAATCCGCTGCCGGATTGTATCTGATCAGTCGCCACAGACGTCCGGGACGTGATCGGTGCATCCAATATGGCGGCAACGACAAATCCCCGGCACAGTCACCATTCCCGACCCTCAGGGTAACAGCTCGGGGCACTCAGGGGGCCGGCATAGTGTCACCTTCATAGACGGGGGCAGTCAGGGGGCCGGCATAGTGTCACCACCATAGACGGGGCACTCAGGGGGCCGGCATAGTGTCACCTCCATAGACGGGGGCAGTCAGGGGGCCGGCATAGTGTCACCACCATAGACGGGGCACTCAGGGGGCCGGCATAGTGTCACCACCATAGACGGGGGCAGTCAGGGGGCCGGCATAGTGTCACCACCATAGACGGGGGCAGTCAGGGGGCCGGCATAGTGTCACCACCATAGACGGGGCACTCAGGGGGCCGGCATAGTGTCACCACCATAGACGGGGCACTCAGGGGGCCGGCATAGTGTCATCTCCACAGACGGGGGCACTCAGGGGGCCGGCATAGTGTCACCTCCATAGACAGGGGCAGTCAGGGGGCCGGCATAGTGTCACCACCATAGACGGGGCACTCAGGGGGCCAGCATAGTGTCACCTCCATAGACGGGGGCAGTCAGGGGGCCGGCATAGTGTCACCACCATAGACGGGGCACTCAGGGGGCCGGCATAGTGTCACCACCATAGACGGGGCACTCAGGGGGCCGGCATAGTGTCATCTCCACAGACGGGGGCACTCAGGGGGCCGGCATAGTGTCACCTCCATAGACAGGGGCAGTCAGGGGGCCGGCATAGTGTCACCTCCATAGACGGGGGCAGGAAGGGGGCCGGCATAGTGTCACCTCCATAGACGGGGCACTCAGGGGGCCGGCATAGTGTCACCTCCATAGACGGGGGTACTCAGGGGGCCGGCATAGTGTCACCACCATAGACAGGGGCAGTCAGGGGGCCGGCATAGTGTCACCTCCATAGACGGGGCACTCAGGGGGCCAGCATAGTGTCACCTCCATAGACGGGGCACTCAGGGGGCCGGCATAGTGTCACCTCCATAGACGGGGGCACTCAGGGGGCCGGCATAGTGTCACCTCCATAGACGGGGGCACTCAGGGGGCCGGCATAGTGTCACCTCCATAGACGGGGCACTCAGGGGGCCGGCATAGTGTCACCTCCATAGACGGGGCACTCAGGGGGCCGGCATAGTGTCACCTCCATAGACGGGGCACTCAGGGGGCCAGCATAGTGTCACCTCCATAGACGGGGCACTCAGGGGGCCGGCATATTGTCACCTCCATAGACGGGGGTACTCAGGGGGCCGGCATAGTGTCACCTCCATAGACCAGGGCACTCAGGGGGCCGGCATAGTGTCACCTCCATAGACGGGGGCAGTCAGGGGGCCGGCATAGTGTCACCTCCAATAGACGGGGGTACTCAGGGGGCCGGCATAGTGTCACCTCCATAGACGGGGGCAGTCAGGGGGCCGGCATAGTGTCACCTCCATAGACGGGGGCACTCAGGGGGCCGGGATAGTGTCACCTCCATAGACGGGGGTACTCAGGGGGCCGGCATAGGGTCACCTCCATAGACGGGGGCAGTCAGGGGGCCGGCATAGTGTCACCTCCATAGACGGGGCACTCAGGGGGCCGGCATAGTGTCACCTCCATAGACGGGGGCACTCAGGGGGCCGGCATAGTGTCACCTCCATAGACGGGGCAGTCAGGGGGCCGGCATAGTGTCACCTCCATAGACGGGGGTACTCAGGGGGCCGACATAGTGTCATCTCCATAGACGGGGGTACTCAGGGGGCCGGCATAGTGTCACCTCCATAGACGGGAGTACTCAGGGGGCCGGCATAGTGTCACCTCCATAGACGGGGGCACTCAGGGGGCCGGCATAGTGTCACCTCCATAGACTGGGGGTACTCAGGGGGCCGGCATAGTGTCACCTCCATAAACGGGGGTACTCAGGGGGCCGGCATAGTGTCACCTCCATAGACGGGGGTACTCAGGGGGCCGGCATAGTGTCACCTCCATAGACGGGGCAGGCAGGGGGCCGGCATAGTGTCACCTCCATAGACGGGGGCACTCAGGGGGCCGGCATAGTGTCACCTCCATAGACGGGGGCACTCAGGGGGCCGACATAGTGTCACCTCCATAGACGGGGCACTCAAGGGGCCGACATAGTGTCATCTCCATAGACGGGGGCAGGCAGGGGGCCGGCATAGTGTCACCTCCATAGACGGGGCACTCAGGGGGCCGACATAGTGTCACCTCCATAGACGGGGCACTCAGGGGGCCGGCATAGTGTCACCTCCATAGACGGGGGCAGGCAGGGGGCCGGCATAGTGTCACCTCCATAGACGGGGGTACTCAGGGGGCCGACATAGTGTCACCTCCATAGACGGGGGCACTCAGGGGGCCGGCATAGTGTCACCTCCATAGACGGGGGCACTCAGGGGGCCGGCATAGTGTCACCTCCATAGACGGGGGCAGGCAGGGGGCCGGCATAGTGTCACCTCCATAGATGGGGGCAGTCAGGGGGCCGGCATAGTGTCACCTCCATAGACGGGGGTACTCAGGGGGCCGGCATAGTGTCACCTCCATAGACGGGGCACTCAGGGGGCCGACATAGTGTCACCTCCATAGACGGGGGTACTCAGGGGGCCGACATAGTGTCACCTCCATAGACGGGGGCACTCAGGGGGCCGGCATAGTGTCACCTCCATAGACGGGGGTAGTCAGGGGGCCGGCATAGTGTCACCTCCATAGACGGGGGCAGTCAGGGGGCCGGCATAGTGTCATCTCCATAGACGGGGGCAGTCAGGGGGCCGGCATAGTGTCACCTCCATAGACGGGGGCAGTCAGGGGGCCGACATAGTGTCACCTCCATAGACGGGGGCACTCAGGGGGCCGACATAGTGTCACCTCCATAGACGGGGGCAGTCAGGGGGCCGGCATAGTGTCACCACCATAGACGGGGGTACTCAGGGGGCCGGCATAGTGTCACCACCATAGACGGGGCACTCAGGGGGCCGGCATAGTGTCATCTCCACAGACGGGGGCACTCAGGGGGCCGGCATAGTGTCACCTCCATAGACAGGGGCAGTCAGGGGGCCGGCATAGTGTCACCTCCATAGACGGGGGAAGGAAGGGGGCCGGCATAGTGTCACCTCCATAGACAGGGGCAGTCAGGGGGCCGGCATAGTGTCACCTCCATAGACGGGGCACTCAGGGGGCCGGCATAGTGTCACCTCCATAGACGGGGGCAGTCAGGGGGCCGGCATAGTGTCACCTCCATAGACGGGGGTACTCAGGGGGCCGGCATAGTGTCACCTCCATAGACGGGGCACTCTGGGGGCCGGCATAGTGTCACCTCCATAGACGGGGCACTCAGGGGGCCGGCATAGTGTCACCTCCATAGACGGGGGTACTCAGGGGGCCGGCATAGTGTCACCTCCATAGACAGGGGCAGTCAGGGGGCCGGCATAGTGTCACCTCCATAGACGGGGCACTCAGGGGGCCGGCATATTGTCACCTCCATAGACGGGGGTACTCAGGGGGCCGGCATAGTGTCACCTCCATAGACAGGGGCAGTCAGGGGGCCGGCATAGTGTCACCTCCATAGACCAGGGCACTCAGGGGGCCGGCATAGTGTCACCTCCATAGACGGGGCACTCAGGGGGCCGGCATAGTGTCACCTCCAATAGACGGGGGTACTCAGGGGGCCGGCATAGTGTCACCTCCATAGACGGGGGCAGTCAGGGGGCCGGCATAGTGTCACCTCCATAGACGGGGCACTCAGGGGGCCGGCATAGTGTCACCTCCATAGACGGGGCACTCAGGGGGCTGGCATAGTGTCACCTCCATAGACGGGGCAGTCAGGGGGCCGGCATAGTGTCACCTCCATAGACGGGGGTACTCAGGGGGCCGACATAGTGTCATCTCCATAGACGGGGGTACTCAGGGGGCCGGCATAGTGTCACCTCCATAGACGGGGGTACTCAGGGGGCCGGCATAGTGTCACCTCCATAGACGGGGGTACTCAGGGGGCCGGCATAGTGTCACCTCCATAGACGGGGGCAGGCAGGGGGCCGGCATAGTGTCACCTCCATAGACGGGGGCACTCAGGGGGCCGGCATAGTGTCACCTCCATAGATGGGGGCACTCAGGGGGCCGGCATAGTGTCACCTCCATAGACGGGGGCACTCAGGGGGCCGACATAGTGTCACCTCCATAGACGGGGCACTCAGGGGGCCGACATAGTGTCATCTCCATAGACGGGGGCAGGCAGGGGGCCGGCATAGTGTCACCTCCATAGACGGGGCACCCAGGGGGCCGGCATAGTGTCACCTCCATAGACGGGGGTACTCAGGGGGCCGACATAGTGTCACCTCCATAGACGGGGGCACTCAGGGGGCCGGCATAGTGTCACCTCCATAGACGGGTGCACTCAGGGGGCCGGCATAGTGTCACCTCCATAGACGGGGGCAGGCAGGGGGCCGGCATAGTGTCACCTCCATAGATGGGGGCAGTCAGGGGGCCGGCATAGTGTCACCTCCATAGACGGGGGCACTCAGGGGGCCGGCATAGTGTCACCTCCATAGACGGGGCACTCAGGGGGCCGACATAGTGTCACCTCCATAGACGGGGGTACTCAGGGGGCCGACATAGTGTCACCTCCATAGACGGGGGCACTCAGGGGGCCGACATAGTGTCACCTCCATAGACGGGGGTACTCAGGGGGCCGGCATAGTGTCACCTCCATAGACGGGGGCACTCAGGGGGCCGGCATAGTGTCACCTCCATACACGGGGGCAGTCAGGGGGCCGGCATAGTGTCACCTCCATAGACGGGGGCAGTCAGGGGGCCGGCATAGTGTCACCTCCATAGACGGGGGCACTCAGGGGGCCGGCATAGTGTCACCTCCATAGACGGGGCACTCAGGAGGCCAGCATAGTGTCACCTCCATAGACCAGGGCACTCAGGGGGCCGGCATAGTGTCACCTCCATAGACGGGGCACTCAGGGGGCCGGCATAGTGTCACCTCCAATAGACGGGGGTACTCAGGGGGCCGGCATAGTGTCACCTCCATAGACGGGGGCAGTCAGGGGGCCGGCATAGTGTCACCTCCATAGACGGGGCACTCAGGGGGCCGGCATAGTGTCACCTCCATAGACGGGGCACTCAGGGGGCTGGCATAGTGTCACCTCCATAGACGGGGCAGTCAGGGGGCCGGCATAGTGTCACCTCCATAGACGGGGGTACTCAGGGGGCCGACATAGTGTCATCTCCATAGACGGGGGTACTCAGGGGGCCGGCATAGTGTCACCTCCATAGACGGGGGTACTCAGGGGGCCGGCATAGTGTCACCTCCATAGACGGGGGTACTCAGGGGGCCGGCATAGTGTCACCTCCATAGACGGGGGCAGGCAGGGGGCCGGCATAGTGTCACCTCCATAGACGGGGGCACTCAGGGGGCCGGCATAGTGTCACCTCCATAGATGGGGGCACTCAGGGGGCCGGCATAGTGTCACCTCCATAGACGGGGGCACTCAGGGGGCCGACATAGTGTCACCTCCATAGACGGGGCACTCAGGGGGCCGACATAGTGTCATCTCCATAGACGGGGGCAGGCAGGGGGCCGGCATAGTGTCACCTCCATAGACGGGGCACCCAGGGGGCCGGCATAGTGTCACCTCCATAGACGGGGGTACTCAGGGGGCCGACATAGTGTCACCTCCATAGACGGGGGCACTCAGGGGGCCGGCATAGTGTCACCTCCATAGACGGGTGCACTCAGGGGGCCGGCATAGTGTCACCTCCATAGACGGGGGCAGGCAGGGGGCCGGCATAGTGTCACCTCCATAGATGGGGGCAGTCAGGGGGCCGGCATAGTGTCACCTCCATAGACGGGGGCACTCAGGGGGCCGGCATAGTGTCACCTCCATAGACGGGGCACTCAGGGGGCCGACATAGTGTCACCTCCATAGACGGGGGTACTCAGGGGGCCGACATAGTGTCACCTCCATAGACGGGGGCACTCAGGGGGCCGACATAGTGTCACCTCCATAGACGGGGGTACTCAGGGGGCCGGCATAGTGTCACCTCCATAGACGGGGGCACTCAGGGGGCCGGCATAGTGTCACCTCCATACACGGGGGCAGTCAGGGGGCCGGCATAGTGTCACCTCCATAGACGGGGGCAGTCAGGGGGCCGGCATAGTGTCACCTCCATAGACGGGGGCACTCAGGGGGCCGGCATAGTGTCACCTCCATAGACGGGGGCACTCAGGGGGCCAGCATAGTGTCACCTCCATAGACGGGGGCAGTCAGGGGGCCGGCATAGTGTCACCTCCATAGACGGGGGCACTCAGGGGGCCAGCATAGTGTCACCTCCATAGACGGGGGCACTCAGGGGGCCGGCATAGTGTCACCTCCATAGACGGGGGCAGTCAGGGGGCCGGCATAGTGTCACCTCCATAGACGGGGGCAGTCAGGGGGCCGGCATAGTGTCACCTCCATAGACGGGGGCACTCAGGGGGCCAGCATAGTGTCACCTCCATAGACGGGGGCACTCAGGGGGCCAGCATAGTGTCACCTCCATAGACGGGGGCAGTCAGGGGGCCGGCATAGTGTCACCTCCATAGACGGGGGCACTCAGGGGGCCAGCATAGTGTCACCTCCATAGACGGGGGCACTCAGGGGGCCGGCATAGTGTCACCTCCATAGACGGGGGCACTGTCTGAGGAGTATTTGCCCTCCATCGGAGCCACATGTTCCTGCTATGGACCCCATTACTGTCCCGAGGGTGATGGCGGCTCCATGTCCAACATCACAGGACGCTGAACCTTTACAAGATTAATATTCAGTATCTGCTCCGGGGGTGACCCAGAGAAATGCAGAAGCTGTAATCTCCATAGCTGACAGCAGGGGGCGCTGTGGACAGTGTGGAAATACTCTATGTACTGAGGCTGGTTTCCACTTGTCACTGTCACTAATGGAGAAAGAGCCCATAGAAATGAATGGACGGTCTCAGATTTGAATGTAGGCCAGAGGTGGCGCTACAGGTACAAGAAACACTGAGGCGCCCTCTAGATCAGCAGTGCCCCCCTCCATTATCAGGGTATGAGACCCCAATAAAGAAAATATCTACATGTAGAGCGCAGATTGAGGCCAAGTACGGAGGCTGGGAATGGAGGCCGGTAGAAGAAGCTGGGGATGGAGGCCAAGAGAGAAGGTCGGTGATGGATGCCAGGATCAGAGGCTGGGGACAGATGCTGGGGATGGAGGCGGGGATGGAGGCCGATGGAACAGGCTGGGAATAGAGGTCAAGTACAGAAGCTGGGAATGGAGGCCGGGGGAAGAGACTTGGGATGGAGGCCATGGACAGAGGCCTGAGATGGAGGCCAGGCCAGAGGCCAAGGACGGAGGCCAGGCAGGGACAGAGGCTGGGCGGGGGCAGAGGCCAGGCACAGACAGAGGCCGGGTAGTGGTAAAGGCTGGCTGGGGGCAGAGGACGGGCAGGGCTAGAGGCCGGGGTTATGACCTCTTCCCGGGAATTCATGAGAACGCAAAACAAAAAACATGTAAAACTGAAGAGCAGATAATCATCTCCTGCCGGCACTCAGCGAAGCTCCGAGGAGCCGGCCCACGGCCAAGTTCATTACCAAGTGAAGGCCCGAGCCAAGAGAACAGGAGACCCCGGGATGTTTTCCTTTTATTAAGCTGCAATAAAGACCTCGGGAATAATGTCCAATACCCGAGCAAGAATATGCAGAGGACAGGACGTGCCCGACATCAGCCCGAGCCCGACATCAGCCCGAGCCAGACACCAGCCCAAGCCAGACACCAGCCCCAGCCAGACACCAGCCCAAGCCCGACACCAGCCCCAGCCAGACACCAGCCCAAGCCCGACACCAGCCCCAGCCAGACACCAGCCCAAGCCCGACACCAGCCCCAGCCAGACACCAGCCCAAGCCCGACACCAGCCCCAGCCCGACACCAGCCCCAGCCCGACACCAGCCCCAGCCCGACACCAGCCCCAGCCCGACACCAGCCCCAGCCCGACACCAGCCCCAGCCCGACACCAGCCCAAGCCCGACACCAGCCCCAGCCCGACACCAGCCCCAGCCCGACACCAGCCCAAGCCCAACACCAGCCCCAGCCCGACACCAGCCCCAGCCCGACACCAGCCCCAGCCAGACACCAGCCCAAGCCCGACACCAGCCCCAGCCCGACACCAGCCCCAGCCCGACACCAGCCCAAGCCCAACACCAGCCCCAGCCCGACACCAGCCCCAGCCCGACACCAGCCCCAGCCAGACACCAGCCCCAGCCAGACACCAGCCCAAACCCATCACCAGCCCCAGCCCGACACCAGCCCCAGCCAGACACCAGCCCCAGCCCGACACCAGCCCAAGCCCGACACCAGCCCCAGCCCGACACCAGCCCAAGCCCAACACCAGCCCCAGCCCGACACCAGCCCCAGCCAGACACCAGCCCCAGCCAGACACCAGCCCAAGCCCGACACCAGCCCCAGCCCGACACCAGCCCCAGCCCGACACCAGCCCAAGCCCAACACCAGCCCTAGCCCGACACCAGCCCCAGCCAGACACCAGCCCAAACCCATCACCAGCCCCAGCCCGACACCAGCCCCAGCCAGACACCAGCCCCAGCCAGACACCAGCCCCAGCCAGACACCAGCCCAAGCCCGACACCAGCCCCAGCCAGACACCAGCCCAAGCCAGACACCAGCCCCAGCCAGACACCAGCCCAAGCCCGACACCAGCCCCAGCCAGACACCAGCCCAAGCCCGACACCAGCCCCAGCCAGACACCAGCCCCAGCCAGACACCAGCCCCAGCCAGACACCAGCCCCAGCCCGACACCAGCCCCAGCCAGACACCAGCCCAAGCCCGACACCAGCCCCAGCCAGACACCAGCCCAAGCCCGACACCAGCCCCAGCCCGACACCAGCCCCAGCCAGACACCAGCCCCAGCCCGACACCAGCCCCAGCCAGACACCAGCCCAAGCCCGACACCAGCCCCAGCCAGACACCAGCCCAAGCCCGACACCAGCCCCAGCCCGACACCAGCCCCAGCCAGACACCAGCCCCAGCCAGACACCAGCCCCAGCCAGACACCAGCCCCAGCCAGACACCAGCCCAAGCCCGACACCAGCCCCAGCCCGACACCAGCCCCAGCCCGACACCAGCCCCAGCCAGACACCAGCCCAAGCCCGACACCAGCCCCAGCCAGACACCAGCCCAAGCCCGACACCAGCCCCAGCCAGACACCAGCCCAAGCTCGACACCAGCCCAAGCCCGACACCAGCCCCAGCCCGACACCAGCCCCAGCCAGACACCAGCCCAAGCCCGACACCAGCCCCAGCCAGACACCAGCCCAAGCCCGACACCAGCCCCAGCCCGACACCAGCCCCAGCCCGACACCAGCCCCAGCCAGACACCAGCCCAAGCCCGACACCAGCCCCAGCCAGACACCAGCCCAAGCCCGACACCAGCCCCAGCCCGACACCAGCCCCAGCCCGACACCAGCCCCAGCCAGACACCAGCCCAAGCCCGACACCAGCCCCAGCCAGACACCAGCCCAAGCCCGACACCAGCCCCAGCCCGACACCAGCCCCAGCCCGACACCAGCCCCAGCCAGACACCAGCCCAAGCCCGACACCAGCCCCAGCCAGACACCAGCCCAAGCCCGACACCAGCCCAAGCCCGACACCAGCCCCAGCCCGACACCAGCCCCAGCCCGACACCAGCCCCAGCCAGACACCAGCCCAAGCCCGACACCAGCCCCAGCCCGACACCAGCCCCAGCCCGACACCAGCCCCAGCCAGACACCAGCCCAAGCCCGACACCAGCCCGAGCCCAAGACACCAGCCCCAGCCCGGCACCAGCCCCAGCCCGACACCAGCCCCAGACCGACACCAGCCAGAGCCCGACACCAGCCAGAGCCCGACACCAGCCCGAGCCCGACACCAGCCCGAGCCCGACACCAGCCCGAGCCCATCACCAGCCCCAGCCCGACACCAGCCCGAGCCCGACACCAGCCAGAGCCCGACACCAGCCCCAGCCAGACACCAGCCCAAGCCCGACACCAGCCCCAGCCCGACACCAGCCCCAGCCCGACACCAGCCCAAGCCCGACACCAGCCCCAGCCAGACACCAGCCCAAACCCATCACCAGCCCCAGCCCGACACCAGCCCCAGCCAGACACCAGCCCCAGCCAGACACCAGCCCCAGCCAGACACCAGCCCAAGCCCGACACCAGCCCCAGCCAGACACCAGCCCAAGCCAGACACCAGCCCCAGCCAGACACCAGCCCAAGCCCGACACCAGCCCCAGCCAGACACCAGCCCAAGCCCGACACCAGCCCCAGCCAGACACCAGCCCCAGCCAGACACCAGCCCCAGCCAGACACCAGCCCCAGCCCGACACCAGCCCCAGCCAGACACCAGCCCAAGCCCGACACCAGCCCCAGCCAGACACCAGCCCAAGCCCGACACCAGCCCCAGCCCGACACCAGCCCCAGCCAGACACCAGCCCCAGCCAGACACCAGCCCCAGCCAGACACCAGCCCCAGCCAGACACCAGCCCCAGCCAGACACCAGCCCAAGCCCGACACCAGCCCCAGCCCGACACCAGCCCCAGCCAGACACCAGCCCCAGCCAGACACCAGCCCAAGCCCGACACCAGCCCCAGCCAGACACCAGCCCAAGCCCGACACCAGCCCCAGCCAGACACCAGCCCAAGCCCGACACCAGCCCAAGCCCGACACCAGCCCCAGCCCGACACCAGCCCCAGCCAGACACCAGCCCAAGCCCGACACCAGCCCCAGCCAGACACCAGCCCAAGCCCGACACCAGCCCCAGCCCGACACCAGCCCCAGCCCGACACCAGCCCCAGCCAGACACCAGCCCAAGCCCGACACCAGCCCCAGCCAGACACCAGCCCAAGCCCGACACCAGCCCCAGCCCGACACCAGCCCCAGCCCGACACCAGCCCCAGCCAGACACCAGCCCAAGCCCGACACCAGCCCCAGCCAGACACCAGCCCAAGCCCGACACCAGCCCCAGCCCGACACCAGCCCCAGCCCGACACCAGCCCCAGCCCGACACCAGCCCCAGCCAGACACCAGCCCAAGCCCGACACCAGCCCCAGCCAGACACCAGCCCAAGCCCGACACCAGCCCCAGCCCGACACCAGCCCCAGCCCGACACCAGCCCCAGCCAGACACCAGCCCAAGCCCGACACCAGCCCCAGCCCGACACCAGCCCCAGCCCGACACCAGCCCCAGCCAGACACCAGCCCAAGCCCGACACCAGCCCGAGCCCAAGACACCAGCCCCAGCCCGGCACCAGCCCCAGACCGACACCAGCCCCAGACCGACACCAGCCAGAGCCCGACACCAGCCAGAGCCCGACACCAGCCCGAGCCCGACACCAGCCCGAGCCCGACACCAGCCCGAGCCCATCACCAGCCCCAGCCCGACACCAGCCCGAGCCCGACACCAGCCAGAGCCCGACACCAGCCCGAGCCCGACACCAGCCCGAGCCCGACACTAGCCCGAGCCCGACACCAGCCCCAGCCCGACACCAGCCCCAGCCCGACACCAGCCCCAGCCCGACACCAGCCCCAGCCCGACACCAGCCCCAGCCCGGCACCAGCCCGTACCCGACACCAGCCCCAGCCCGACACCAGCCCCAGCCCGACACCAGCCCCAGCCCGACACCAGCCCCAGCCCGACACCGGCCCCAGCCCGACACCGGCCCGAGCCCGATACCGGCCCCAGCCCGACACCGGCCCCAGCCCGACACCGGCCCCAGCCCGACACCGGCCCCAGCCCGACACCGGCCCCAGCCCGACACCGGCCCCAGCCCGACACCAGCCTGAGCCCGACACCAGCCCCAGCCCGACACCAGCCCCAGCCCGACACCAGCCTGAGCCCGACACCAGCCCCAGCCCGACACCAGCCCCAGCCCGACACCAGCCCCAGCCCGTCACCAGCCCCAGCCCGGCACCAGCCCGAGCCAGACACCGGCCCAAGCCCGACGCCAGCCCCAGCCCGAGCCCGACACCAGCCCGAGCCCGACACCGGCCCGATCCCGAACCCATCACCAGCCCGAGCCAGACACCAGCCCGAGGCCACACACCGGCCCGAGCCCGTCACCGGCCCGAGCCCGTCACCGGCTTGAGCCCGACACGAGCCCGAGCCCGTCACCAGCCCGAGCCAGACACCGGCCCGAGGCCACACACCGGCCCGAGCCCGACACCGGCCCGAGCCCGTCACCAGCCTAAGGCCACACACCGGCCCGAGCCCGACACCGGCCCGAGCCCGGCACCAGCCCCAGCCCGGCACCAGACCCAGCCCGTCACCAGCCCGAGCCAATCACCAGCCCGAGCCAATCACCAGCCCGAGCCAATCACCAGCCTGAGCCAATCACCAGCCCGAGCCCGAAACCAGCCCGAACCCAACACCAGCCCGAGCCCGAAACCAGTCCGAGCCCAACACCAGCCCGAGCCAGACACCAGCGAGCTCAAGCCCGATACCCTGCAGAATGAGCCCCATGTGTCACATCATGTGGGAGATCAGCCTGTGTATGCAGGGCAGTATAATGCCAACATAGTCAATGGCAGCATGCCGGTATAACCTAGGCATCTCCTGTATATAATAACCTGGGCATCTCCTGTATATAATAACCTGGGCATCTCCTGTATATAATTATATATGTACAGCTGGTATAACCTGGGCATCTCCTGTATATAATTATATATGTACAGCTGGTATAACCTGGGCATCTCCTGTATATAATTATATATGTACAGCTGGTATAACCTGGGCATCTCCTGTATATAATTATATATGTACAGCTGGTATAACCTGGGCATCTCCTGTATATAATTATATATGTACAGCTGGTATAACCTGGGCATCTCCTGTATATAATTATATATGTACAGCTGGTATAACCTGGGCATCTCCTGTATATAAGTATATATGTACAGCCAGTATAACCTGGACATCTCCTGTATATAATTATATATGTACAGCCGGTATAACCTGGGCATCTCCTGTATATAATTATATATGTACAGCTGGTATAACCTGGGCATCTCCTGTATATAATTATATATGTACAGCGGGTATAACCTGGGCACCTCCTGTATATAATTATATATGTACAGCTGATATAACCTGGGCATCTCCTGTATATAATTATATATGTACAGCCGGTATAACCTGGACATCTCCTGTATATAATTATATATGTACAGCGGGTATAACCTGGGCATCTCCTGTATATAATTATATATGTACAGCCGGTATAACCTGGGCATCTCCTGCATATAATTATATATGTACAGCCGGTATAACCTGGGCATCTCCTGTATATAATTATATATGTACAGCCGGTATAACCTGGGCATCTCCTGTATATAATTATATATGTACAGCTGGTATAACCTGGGTATTTTCTGTATATAATTATATATGTACAGCTGGTATAACCTGGGCATCTCCTGTATATAATTATATATGTACAGCTGGTATAACCTGGGCATCTCCTGTATATAATTATATATGTACAGCTGGTATAACCTGGGCATCTCCTGCATATAATTATATATGTACAGCCGGTATAACCTGGGCATCTCCTGCATATAATTATATATGTACAGCTGGTATAACCTGGGCATCTCCTGCATATAATTATATATGTACAGCCGGTATAACCTGGGCATCTCCTGCATATAATTATATATGTACAGCCGGTATAACCTGGGCATCTCCTGCATATAATTATATATGTACAGCTGGTATAACCTGGGCATCTCCTGCATATAATTATATATGTACAGCTGGTATAACCTGGGCATCTCCTGTATATAATTATATATGTACAGCTGGTATAACCTGGGCATCTCCTGTATATAATTATATATGTACAGCTGGTATAACCTGGGCATCTCCTGTATATAATTATATATGTACAGCTGGTATAACCTGGGCATCTCCTGCATATAATTATATATGTACAGCCGGTATAACCTGGGCATCTCCTGCATATAATTATATATGTACAGCTGGTATAACCTGGGCATCTCCTGCATATAATTATATATGTACAGCTGGTATAACCTGGGCATCTCCTGTATATAATTATATATGTACAGCTGGTATAACCTGGGCATCTCCTGCATATAATTATATATGTACAGCCGGTATAACCTAGACATCTCCTGTATATAATTATATATGTACAGATGGTATAACCCGGGCATCTCCTGTATATAATTATATATGTACAGGTGGTATAACTCGGGCATCTCCTGTATATAATTATATATGTACAGCCGGTATAACCTGGGCATCTCCTGTATATAATTATATATGTACAGCTGGTATAACCTGGGCATCTCCTGTATATAATTATATATGTACAGCCGGTATAACCTGGACATCTCCTGTATATAATTATATATGTACAGCCGGTATAACCTGGGCATCTCCTGTATATAATTATATATGTACAGCCGGTATAACCTGGACATCTCCTGTATATAATTATATATGTACAGCCGGTATAACCTGGGCATCTCCTGTATATAATTATATATGTACAGCTGGTATAACCTGGGCATCTCCTGTATATAATTATATATGTACAGCCGGTATAACCTGGGCATCTTCTGTACGTATTGGTATGGATGATAATTCTGCAGTGAGGAGTTTGGCAATGATTCATGCTTTCTGGCTGCTGGTGGAGCCATGATGGCCTGATGCGGGCTCTGGAGGGTGGGCACCAGGAATAACAGTGGGCTCCAGTGGGGTCTGTCCAGGTGACAGCCGGATGTAATGAGGATGATGGAGGGACATGAGAGCACCATGTGTGGCGCCCCTGACCTGGTCAGGCACCACTGAGTACTGCACCCATGCTGGGACAATGCTTCCAGGTAGTTCTAAAGGCCGGAAAGAGGTGTGTAAGCACAGACACATAACAAGCAGGTCTCCCACACCATTAGATGGGACCCTTGGGCAGTCCCTAGAGGGGTCTGACCTTTAATTCTTATCAAGGGGTGTAGTGGAGGGGCTGGGAGCTAAAATGCAGAGGCTGAAAGGAAAGGAGAGGAGTGAGCCAGTCTGGTAGTGGTGAGTGGCGGTTTCTAAGTCCCTGCTCTCTGCTGCCACCCAGAGGTGCGGACCGGTGGTACAGCATGGGATTATCCCGCTCATGGGACATCAGTTTGAGCAAATGTGACCCAAATAGTCCTCTCTGGGCTTCATTGGAAATGCTGATCAGGTGGGGATTGGAGTTTAACCTTTTGATTAACCTTTTGGGCGGTTGGAGGGTAACTGCAGGTGCATTATCCGCTCCTTGCAGGAAACAGTCGCCACTTGCTTGAATAAAATGTTTCAAGAAGGTTTTATTCTTCTGAGAAGATCGAATTTAAAAGTGGAATATTGAAAAGGTTGTCTGGGTTATATAACACGGCCACAGCATCAACCCCATTCACTTCAATGGAGATGAACTGCAATACCAGACACGGCCTCCAGTCGGGAGTGGCGCTGTACCTGGGAAACAGTAGCCAGGTTTTTTATACAAAGCACAATATTACATAATGCCCAATGTATGCCATGTATGCCTGGTCACTTCTGGAGGAGGGCATCCATATATTCAGGAGGTGCATCCTCCACCATATTGTGATGGAAATGATACCAGAGCAGCGTCTTCACCCTCAGTACAGAGAATATCAGCATATAATCCCGTGATACTGTGACCAGGGTCATGTGAATGAGGCCAAGCCCCATCATAGGAAGCAACAAAGAGGCAACAGGCTTCACTGCTGACGGTGTGTGACTCTCATAGACATCAGTGGAGCCGCCGGCCTCGCGTGCTGACGGAAGAGTCGGGGAAACCTACCTTCTTCTTGCTGCAATATATCTGCCACTTCTTCTCTGGGGGGAGGGCGAACATGGCCTCTCTGTTCTTTTCTGTGAGGTCCAGCTCATCCTGTCAATCAAAAAGAAAACAGAATCAATGACACAGCCCCCTATAAAGATCATTTACTGACTGGGGATTTACTGACGTGTGCAAAGAACAGAGATTTATTACTTCTACCACTGGAAATATAAAAGGA
The DNA here is from genome assembly GCF_048569485.1 of Anomaloglossus baeobatrachus. Lineage (NCBI taxonomy): Eukaryota > Metazoa > Chordata > Amphibia > Anura > Aromobatidae > Anomaloglossus > Anomaloglossus baeobatrachus. Next base: position 12,831,007 of record NC_134355.1, on the reverse strand, counting down.
GAATTTAAAGGGGTTCTCCAACGATACACATAAAGCCATAAACCATCCCGACCTGGCCCTGCTCCTACAGCTGATGCCTCGTCACAATGTATCAGTGGAAGGAATGCTGAGATAATATAATATCAGAGAGAGTTCGCCTGACAATTCTATGGGGGCTCCATTGTTATATAAGCACCCCTATTATATGGGGGGGCAGTGGTGATAATCGGGGGGATATCGCCGGAGCCAGGCAGTAGCTGCTGACAATCGTAACGCCGTCCCCGGGGGCCGGGCGGCCGCTGACAATCTAGTGAACAGTAAAGACATTTTTTTTTAGGGGAAATAAAGCTACGGCTGAGCGAGCGAACACGAACATATGGAAATGCTTAAAAGATGGATTCCCAAATTTAAGGGGTAGACAAGTGAAACAACATCCATCCCCTTGTTACATAGGATTACTGGCCCAGAGTGAGATTCCAGATCTAAAATAAGCCAAGGAATGCTGTCTGAGGTCAGGGAACTCGTACACAGGAGCGGGGGGGGGGAGCGCCGAACAAGAGGACGCCCCGAGAGGAGCCGCTATCCAGCGCATAACAAAGCATGAGAGCAACGATCTGCGCTGCCCATGACGGAACGTAGCCCCCAGGAGCCCCCCGGGACAGAGCACAGCCCCCAAGAGCCCCCCCAGGACAGAGCACAGCCCCCAAGAGCCCCCCGGGACAGGGCACAGCCCCCGAGAGCCCCCCGGGACAGAGCGCAGGCCTCGAGAGCCCCCCAGGACAGAGCACAGCCCCCGAGAGCCACTCGGAACAGAGCACAGCCCCCAAGAGCCCCCCGGGACAGAGCGCAGCCCCCGAGAGCCCCCCCGCCCGGGACAGAGCGCAGCCCTCGAGAACCCCCGGGACAGAGCGCAGCCCCCAAGAGTACCCCGAAACAAAGCACAACCCCCGAGAGCTCCCCGAGACAGAGTGCAGCCCCCGAGAGCCCCCCGAGACAGAGCGCAGCCCCCGAGAGCCCCCCGAGACAGAGCGCAGCCCCGAAGAGATCCCCGGGACAGAGCGCAGCCCCCGAGAGCCCCCCGAGACAGAGCACAGCCCCCAAGAGCCCCCCCAGGACAGAGCACAGCCCCCAAGAGCCCCCCCAGGACAGAGCGCAGCCCCCGAGAGCCCCCCCGGGACAGAGCGCAGCCCCGAAGAGATCCCCGGGACAGAGCGCAGCCCCCGAGAGCCCCCCCGGGACAGAGCACAGCCCCCAAGAGCCCCCCCAGGACAGAGCGCAGCCCCCGAGAGCCCCCCCGGGACAGAGCGCAGCCCCGAAGAGATCCCCGGGACAGAGCGCAGCCCCCGAGAGCCCCCCCGGGACAGAGCACAGCCCCCAAGAGCCCCCCCAGGACAGAGCACAGCCCCCAAGAGCCCCCCGGGACAGGGCACAGCCCCCGAGAGCCCCCCGGGACAGAGCGCAGCCCCCGAGAGCCCCCCGAGACAGAGCACAGCCCCCAAGAGCCCCCCCAGGACAGAGCACAGCCCCCAAGAGCCCCCCCAGGACAGAGCACAGCCCCCAAGAGCCCCCCGGGACAGGGCACAGCCCCCGAGAGCCCCCCGGGACAGAGCGCAGCCCCCGAGAGCCCCCCGAGACAGAGCGCAGCCCCCGAGAGCCCCCCGAGACAGAGCGCAGCCCCGAAGAGATCCCCGGGACAGAGCGCAGCCCCCGAGAGCCCCCCCGGGACAGAGCACAGCCCCCAAGAGCCCCCCGGGACAGGGCACAGCCTCCGAGAGCCCCCCGGGACAGAGCGCAGCCCCCCGAGAGCCCCCCAGGACAGAGCACAGCCCCCGAGAGCACCCCAGGACAGAGTGCAGCCCCCGGGAAAGAGCGCAGCCCCCGAGAACCCCACAGGACAGAGCGCACCTCCCGAGAGCCCCCAGGACAGAGCGCAGCCCCCGAGAGCCCCCAGGACAGAGCGCAGCCCCCCATGAGCTCCCCGGGACAGAGTGCAGCCCCCGAGAGCCCCCGGGATAGAACGCAGCCCCCAAGAGCCCCCTGGAACAGAACGCAGCCCTGGAGAGCCCCCAAGACAGAGCGCAGCCCCCCGGGACAGAGCGCAGCCCCCCATGAGCCCCCCGGGACAGAGCACAGCCCCGGAGAGCGCAGCTCCCGGGAGCTCCCCGGGACAGAGAGCAGCCCCCGAGAGCCCCCAAGACAGAGCACAGCCCCCCGTGACAGAGTGCAGCACCCCAAGAGTCCCCCGTGACAGAGTGCAGCACCCCAAGAGTCCCCCGGGACAGAGCGCAGCAGTGCAGTGCCCCCTGGACAGAGTATGAAATACGGTCACATGTAAAGTCAGTTTTGCTGCTCCACAATTCTCCACTTATATCAAGAGCTCCATTTATAATTCTGCTGTTGTGTCACATGTGCAGAATTCATGACATTCTACTCTATCCTCCACTCACATCCAGAGCTGCATTCACAGTTCTGCTGTTCCACACTTCATACTCCATTGATACTAGTAGTTGCATTAGTAATTTAGCAATGGTGTCATGCACGCTGCGGTCATCTCCACGACACTTCATTCACCAGATAAATCCAGAGCTGCATTCACAATTCTGCTATTTCTTCATATTTTATACTCCAAACACTTCCTTTCCTGGGTTCTCATGCAATTCAATCACTCTGAAAGATTGATCAGATGAAGCCCCCAATAACTAAGAAACGAGGCGCAGGTGACGGGATGATGGTGCACAGCACGGAGCGCTGCTGGAAAACAAACACAAAAGAGCAAAACAATTACACCCGTGCACGGACGACCCCCATTGTCACCTGCAGGTTCTAGATCCGTAATTGCCTATGGCCTCATTTACACCTCCTATTTTTTGCAGACCAAAGGTGGACAAAACAGGAAGATGCGTCCGAGGGGGGACATTCACTTATCACTGAGGGGAGGTTAAAAAACCTGAAAATGCGTCCAAACACCAAAGAGAAGATAGAAGTCATTTCTCCACAAAGAGTCAAGAACAAGACCCGGGAATCTGCTCCACAGCGACCACTGCCAAGACCGCGAACACCGGCCGACCAGAGGCACTGTGCTGCAAAAGCTCAAATCACCCTCACTGCTACACTATAATGGAAGGACAGCAACAAATACATTACCCAGACCTGGAGGCCCACAGAAGACACCACAGATACTCTACATACTGCCCCTATGTGCAAGGATGGAACCACTATAATACTGCCCCTATGTACAAGAATATAACTGCTATATTACTGCCCCTATGTGCAAGGATGGAACCACTATAATACCGCCCCAATGTACAAGAATATAACTGCTATAATACTGCCCCTATGTGCAAGGATGGAACCACTATAATACCGCCCCAATGTACAAGAATATAACTGCTATAATACTGCCCCTATGTGCAAGGATGGAACCACTATAATACCGCCCCAATGTACAAGAATATAACTGCTATAATACTGCCCCTATGTATAAGAATATAACTACTATAATACTGCCCCTATGTACAAGGATGGAACCACTACAATACTGCCCCTATGTACAAGAATATAACTGCTATAATACTGCCCCTATGTGCAAGGATGGAACCACTATAATACCACCCCAATGTACAAGAATATAACTGCTATAATACTGCCCCTATGTATAAGAATATAACTACTATAATACTGCCCCTATGTACAAGGATGGAACCACTATAATACCGCCCCAATGTATAAGAATATAACTGCTATAATACTGCCCCTATGTACAAGAATATAACTACTATAATACTGCCCCTATGTATAAGAATATAACTACTATAATACTGCCCCCTATGTGCAAGAATATAACTACTATAATACTGCCCCCTATGTACAAGAATATAACTACTATAATACTGCCCCTATGTACAAGAATATAACTGCTATAATACTGCCCCTATACACAAGAATATAACTACTATAATACTGCCCCCTATGTGCAAGATATATAACTACTATAATACTGCCCCCTATGTACAAGAATATAACTACTATAATACTGCCCCTATGTACAAGAATATAACTGCTATAATACTGCCCCTATACACAAGAATATAACTACTATAATACTGCCCCTATATACAAGAATATAACTACTATAATACTGCCCCTAAATACAAGAATATAACTACTATAATACTGCCCCCTATGTACAAGAATATAACTACTATAATACTGCCCCTATATACAAGAATATAACTACTATAATACTGCCCCTATATACAAGAATATAACTACTATAATACTGCCCCTATATACAAGAATATAACTACTATAATACTGCCCCTATATACAAGAATATAACTACTATAATACTGCCTCTATGTACAAGAATATAACTACTATAATACTGCCCCTATGTACAAGAATATATCTACTATAATACTACCCCTATGTACAAGAATATAACTACTATAATACTACCCCTATGTACAAGAATATAACTGCTGTAATACTGCCCCTATGTACAAGAATATAACTGCTGTAATACTACCCCTATATACAGGAATATAACTACTATAATACTGCCCCTATGTACAAGAATATAACTGCTGTAATACTACCCTTATATACAAGAATATAACTGCTGTAATACTGCCCCTATGTACAAGAATATAACTACTATAATACTGCCCCTATGTACAAGAATATAACTACTATAATACTGCCCCCTATGTACAAGAATATAACTGCTATAATACTGCCCCTATACACAAGAATATAACTATTATAATACTGCCCCTATATACAAGAATATAACTACTATAATACTGCCCCTATATACAAGAATATAACTACTATAATACTGCCCCCTATGTACAAGAATATAACTACTATAATACTGCCCCCTATGTACAAGAATATAACTACTATAATACTGCCCCCTATGTACAAGAATATAACTGCTATAATACTGCTCCTATGTACAAGAATATAACTACTATAATACTGCTCCTATACACAAGAATATAACTACTATAATACTGCCCCTATATACAAGAATATAACTACTATAATACTGCCCCCTATGTACAAGAATATAACTACTATAATACTGCCCCCTATGTACAAGAATATAACTACTATAATACTGCCCCGATGTACAAGAATATAACTACTATAATACTGCCCCCTATATACAAGAATTTAACTACTATAATACTGCCCCGATGTACAAGAATATAACTACTATAATACTGCCCCTATGTAGTATATGTGTGGATACACAGCGGTATAATGTGTGCCGGGACTCTAGCCATGAGGACATGCGCCGTCTTCTCTCCGGTGGAGCACAGACCCCCCATCCTGTCCGCTCGGTCCTGGCATACTTCGCCTGTGTTCGGGGTTCATTAGTCCAGGCCTCTGACATTAGGAATTTGTCATCTCGCAGCCTTAAGAAAGTGAATAAACCCATATTCCGCTCGTCAGTTGGGGGCAGCGGAGAAATCAGAGCAGCCTTGGGCCAGTGTCAGCTTTTACTGTGTGGCAGGATCTTAAGACAACATTAATGTAACTCTCATTCGAGGTCCCTCGTCGCTGGAGCTCGTTTCCCGCAGCCGCGCAGAGAACGCCGCCAAGTCCCAGGAAAACGGACAAAAAGGGCCAGAGGCCGAGATCCTCTGTGTCAGCGATTTCCAGGATTATTTATAGGACGCTGGCACAGACACAGCAGATGCGGCCTCTGCAATTGTTACAGGGGCACAAATATATCGATTCATGCTGCGATTCCTGGGGCAAGAATAGAATGCGAGAAATGCAGAAAAACTGACTCACACGGTAGAAAAGATTCAGGAAAGGTAGAAAAGAAGTCAGGCAGCAATTAGAAAGGCTTATTATTATTAGTGTCTCAATAATATCCATGATATCACATGGAAAGATGGAAACCCACGCGTTTCGAATAGAGCTGTGCTCCTCTCGCGGTGGCGTCACATCGGTCGAGCTGGCCGCGACTGCAGTACAGGGAAGTGAGCGCTCTTCTGTATTATTTTCACATTCCGGAAAATGATAACTGCTTTGTTACGGTCAGAAAACTTATTTGTTTCTTTTTTAGCCCCATGACCCGTCCCCAATCAATCCACGGGGTCTTCATCCTCCACCGTGCACAGGCGGATCTGACAAAGAACAGAGTGATAGATTTGGATGGAAGCATTTCAATGACCTTGGTGACTTTTCAAAAAATGTTTTGCATTATCTGCCTCCAGTGCGCTTTACTGGCGGATAATTACCTGCCTTCAGTGGGCTTCACCAGTGGATCATTACCTGCCTCCAGTGGGCTTCACCAGTGGATCATTACCTGCCTCCAGTGGGCTTCTCCCTTGGTGCATTATCTGCCTCAAGTGGGCTTCTCCCCTGGAGCATTACCTGCCAACAGTGGGCTTCTCCCCTGGAGCATTATCTGCCTCCAGTGTGCTTCTCTTCTCAACTGGAGGCAGATAATGCTCCACGGGTGAAGCCCACTAGAGGCAGGTAATGCTCGAAGGGTGAAGCCAACTGGTGGCAACTAAGGCTACTTTCACACATCAGTTTTTTGCCATCAGGTTCAATCCGGAAAAAAACGGGTAAAACGGATCCGGTACCGCATCCGTTTTTTCCCCATAGACTTGCATTGTTACCGGATTGTACCGGATGGCTTTGCGTTGCATCCGTTTTTTTCCGGATGCGGCAAAATTAGTTAATGCGGCGGCCGGAGGCAACGTAGCTTGCAACGTTTTTTTGTCCGGCAAAAAAAACGCATCGCGCCGGATCCGGCGCGATACGGCGTGTTTTACAATAGAAGCCTATGGACGCCGGATCCGGCGTAATGCGGTAAAAAACGGATGCGGCCGCCGGATCCGTTTTTCTAAACTGAGCATGCTCCAATGTAATTAACAAAACGGATCCAGCCAAAAAACGGACGAAAAGGATGCAAAAACGGATGCAAACCGTATCCACCGGATCCGTTTTTTAACGGATCCGGCATAACGGATCCGTTAAAAAACGGATCCGGTGGATACGGTTTTCACTTTTTTTTCAGGATCCGTTGGATCAGGAAAAAAAAGGACTGTGCCTGAATACAGAAAACTGATGTGTGAAAGTAGCCTAATGCTCCAATGGCGAAGCCTATTGGAACCTGATAATGCTCCAAGGGTGAAGCCCATTGGAGGCAGATAATGCTGCAAGGATAAAGCCCACTGGAGGCAGATAATGCTCCGAGGGTGAAGCACACTGGAGCCAGTAGACTTCACCCGTGGAGCACTATCCTTAGAGTATTATCTGGCTCCAGTGGGCTTCACCCTTAGAGCATTATCTGGCTCCAGTGGGCTTCTCCCCTGAAGCATCATCTGCCTCCAGTGGGCTTCTCCCCTGAAGCATTATCTGCCTCCAGTGGGCTTCACCCCTGAAGCATTATCTGCCTCCAGTGGGCTTCTCCCCTGGAGCATTATCTGCCTCCAGTGTGCTTCTCCCCTGGAGCATTATCTGCCTCCAGTGTGCTTCTCCCCTGGAGCATTATGTGCCTCCAGTGGGTTTCACCCTTCGAGCATTACCTGCCTCCAGTGGGCTTCTCCCCTGGAGCATTATCTGCCTCCAGTGGGCTTCTCCCCTGGAGCATTATCTGCCTCCAGTGGGCTTCTTCCCTGGAACATTATCTGCCTCCAGTAGGCTTCTCCCCTGGAGCATTATCTGCCTCCAGTGGGCTTCTCCCCTGGAGCATTATCTGCCTCCAGTGGGCTTCTCCCCTGGAGCATTATCTGCCTCCAGTGGGCTTCTCCCCTGGAGCATTATCTGCCTCCAGTGGGCTTCTTCCCTGGAACATTATCTGCCTCCAGTAGGCTTCTCCCCTGGAGCATTATCTGCCTCCAGTGGGCTTCTCCCCTGGAGCATTATCTGCCTCCAGTGGGCTTCTCCCCTGGAGCATTACCTGCCTCCAGTGGGCTTCTCCCCTGGAGCATTACCTGCCTCCAGTGGGCTTCTTCCCTGGAGCATTACCTGCCTCCAGTGGGCTTCTCCCCTGGAGCATTACCTGCCTCCAGTGGGCTTCTCCCCTGGAGCATTACCTGCCTCCAGTGGGCTTCTCCTCTGGAGCATTACCTGCCTCCAGTGGGCTTCTCCTCTTGAGCATTACCTGCCTCCAGTGGGCTTCTCCCCTGGAGCATTACCTGCCAACAGTGGGCTTCTCCCCTGGAGCATTTTCTGCCTCCAGTGGGCTTCTCCCCTGGAGCATTACCTGCCTCTAGTGGGCTTCTCCCCTGGAGCATTACCTGCCTCCAGTGGGCTTCTCCCCTGGAGCATTACCTGCCTCCAGTGGGCTTCTCCCCTGGAGCATTACCTGCCTCCAGTGGGCTTCTCCCCTGGAGCATTATCTGCCTCCAGTGGGCTTCTCCCCTGGAGCATTATCTGCCTCCAGTGGGCTTCTCCCCTGGAGCATTACCTGCCTCCAGTGGGCTTCTCCTCTGGAGCATTACCTGCCTCCAGTGGGCTTCTCCCCTGGAGCATTACCTGCCTCCAGTGGGCTTCTCCCCTGGAGCATTACCTGCCTCCAGTGGGCTTCTCCCCTGGAGCATTACCTGCCTCCAGTGGGCTTCTCCCCTGGAGCATTACCTGCCTCTAGTGGGCTTCTCCCCTGGAGCATTACCTGCCAACAGTGGGCTTCTCCCCTGGAGCATTTTCTGCCTCCAGTGGGCTTCTCCCCTGGAGCATTACCTGCCTCTAGTGGGCTTCTCCCCTGGAGCATTACCTGCCAACAGTGGGCTTCTCCCCTGGAGCATTACCTGCCTCCAGTGAGCTTCTCCCCTGGAGCATTACCTGCCTCTAGTGGGCTTCTCCCCTGGAGCATTAGCTGCCTCCAGTGGGCTTCTCCCCTGGAGCATTACCTGCCTCCAGTGGGCTTCTCCCCTGGAGCATTCCCTGCCTCTAGTGGGCTTCTCCCCTGGAGCATTACCTGCCAACAGTGGGCTTCTCCCCTGGAGCATCACCTGCCTCCAGTGAGCTTCTCCCCTGGCGCATTATCTGCCTCCAGTGGGCTTCTCCCCTGGAGCATTACCTGCCTCCAGTGGGCTTCTCCCCTGGAGCATTAGCTGCCTCCAGTGGGCTTCTCCCCTGGAGCATTACCTGCCTCCAGTGGGCTTCTCCCCTGGAGCATTACCTGCCTCCAGTGGGCTTCTCCCCTGGAGCATTACCTGCCTCCAGTGGGCTTCTCCCCTGGAGCATTCCCTGCCTCTAGTGGGCTTCTCCTCTGGAGCATTACCTGCCTCCAGTGGGCTTCTCCCCTGGAGCATTCCCTGCCTCTAGTGGGCTTCTCCCCTGGAGCATTACCTGCCTCCAGTGGGCTTCTCCCCTGGAGCATTCCCTGCCTCTAGTGGGCTTCTCCCCTGGAGCATTACCTGCCAACAGTGGGCTTCTCCCCTGGAGCATCACCTGCCTCCAGTGAGCTTCTCCCCTGGCGCATTATCTGCCTCCAGTGGGCTTCTCCCCTGGAGCATTACCTGCCTCCAGTGGGCTTCTCCCCTGGAGCATTAGCTGCCTCCAGTGGGCTTCTCCCCTGGAGCATTACCTGCCTCCAGTGGGCTTCTCCCCTGGAGCATTACCTGCCTCCAGTGGGCTTCTCCCCTGGAGCATTACCTGCCTCCAGTGGGCTTCTCCCCTGGAGCATTACCTGCCTCCAGTGGGCTTCTCCCCTGGAGCATTCCCTGCCTCTAGTGGGCTTCTCCCCTGGAGCATTACCTGCCAACAGTGGGCTTCTCCCCTGGAGCATCACCTGCCTCCAGTGAGCTTCTCCCCTGGCGCATTATCTGCCTCCAGTGGGCTTCTCCCCTGGAGCATTACCTGCCTCCAGTGGGCTTCTCCCCTGGAGCATTAGCTGCCTCCAGTGGGCTTCTCCCCTGGAGCATTACCTGCCTCCAGTGGGCTTCTCCCCTGGAGCATTACCTACCTCCAGTGGGCTTCTCCCCTGGAGCATTACCTGCCTCCAGTGGGCTTCTCCCCTGGAGCATTACCTGCCTCCAGTGGGCTTCTCCCCTGGAGCATTACCTGCCTCCAGTGGGCTTCTCCTCTGGAGCATTACCTGCCTCCAGTGGGCTTCTCCCCTGCAGCATTACCTGCCTCCAGTGGGCTTCTCCCCTGCAGCATTATCTGCCTCCAGTGAGCTTCTCCCCTGGAGCATTACCTGCCTCCAGTGGGCTTCTCACCTGGAGCATTACCTGCCTCCAGTGGGCTTCTCCTCTGGAGCATTACCTGCCTCCAGTGGGCTTCTCCCCTGGAGCATTTTCTGCCTCCAGTGGGCTTCTCCTGTGGAGCATTACCTGCCTCCAGTGGGCTTCTCCCCTGGAGCATTTTCTGCCTCCAGTGGGCTTCTCCTCTGGAGCATTACCTGCACTGTGGACACATTTTTTTCAATCTTACGATCCCACTGAGTTTTTAAGTGCTAGACTCTTCAGAACGTCTCTTTTTGCAGATCTTTAAAGTACTTTTTTAATGTTTTTGACCACCGAAGTTCTTGGAGCATTATTCAGAAGTAGTAGAGAGCATTATTTCAACCAAACACAGTGGGAAATTGCTCAAAAACTCGGCCCGGGCATTTTTTGGGCTTTCCCTTTGACTTGCATTGTAAAGTACAGAGCATCTTTAAAGCAGAAAACGCCTAAAGAATGGAGCGGTCACTTCTTTTAACCGTTTGGTGTCTTTGGAAAAGACGCTCTGAAGTATCTGAACAGAAAGTTCTTTACAAATGTTCATTTTTGGAGCATTTTTTGGGCACTTTTTTTCATTTTTTTGAGCAGATTCTGCCTGAAATAAATGTTGCGTGCACAAATCGCAATGTGAAGAGAAGGCTGACAGTGAAGCCAGAGGCGAGTGAAGGATTTTTAGGATTTTGCTCTTAAGCCGCTCTGAAGAATTCATCGCTTGACATGAAGGATGAAAATATGCAGCAAAGCAACGGATTCCGGCCAAACGCAAAACCACAAGCGTTCACCTCCGCGATCCCAGAGCTGAAATCTTCACATAGTTTCCAAGCTGCAAGATCCCAAATTATTTTACTCATCTGTTTATTTGGGAAACATGGTTCTCTAGCAACACGGCCGGGGCGGAGGTGCAACATCCTGTCACTGAATTCCAGCCGTGGAAAGAGGTCAGCGCTGCGCTACGTGTCAGTAAATCCCCGCAACCGCCGTCACATGGTGCAGAAGACCGGGCGCTAATCTGGATCATCGTCCTAGATTTCAGCAAAAGCTTCCAACATGTTTAATATCAAACCCCCTCCTCATGTGTCAGTCTTTAATGCAGTGGCATTCCGTTCATGAATCAGCAAGCTCAGGATGAACAGCATTTACAGTCACACATAGGGGCCAAGTGATTATTGTCCAGAAGCCATGATCCACCAGGGACCGCAGTGCAGCCTATGGCTAGGAGCAGGGTCTCCGGGACGTGGCCTGCACCTTTAAGCCTCCGGTTTGTGCTGCTGCGGCGCCTCCCGACCTCGCCTCTCCCTCGTGGCGTCTCTGAGGGATCTTTACTGTCAGAATCCATCAGTTCTGGAGCTGAATGGGAAATAAGGTGTGAGAAAGGTTAATGGGAAACTGCAGAGCTTGCGGCTCCTCATCCTGCCCCTCCAGAGCTGACGCTCATTACACCGGCTGAAGAGGAGCTGCTGCTTCTGGTGCAAAAGCAATTTGCAGTTTGGGCTCTGCCAAAATACACAAGCGTCCGCCCCACTGATGACTTCCTGCCGAAACGCGAGGGTACAGACCCAAGAACAGCAGTAACTCCTGAGTGTATGTGCACAGTGACTGCACCAGCAGAATAGTGAGTGCAGCTCTGGAGGATAATACAGGAAGTAACTCAGGATCAGTAATGTAATGTATGTACACAGTGACTGCACCAGCAGAATAGTGAGTGCAGCTCTGGAGTATAATACAGGATGTTACTCAGGATCAGTAATGTAATGTATGTACACAGTGACTGCACCAGCAGAATAGTGAGTGCAGCTCTGGAGTATAATATAGGATGTAACTCAGGATCAGTAATGTAATGCATGTACACAGTGACTGCACCAGCAGAATAGTGAGTGCAGCTCTGGAGTATAATACAGGAGGTAACTCAGGATCAGTAATGTAATGTATGCACACAGTGACTGCACCAGCAGAATAGTGAGTGCAGCTCTGGAGGATAATACAGGAGGTAACTCAGGATCAGTAATGTATGTGCACAGTGACTGCACCAGCAGAATAGTGAGTGCAGCTCTGGAGTATAATACAGGAGGTAACTCAGGATCAGTAATGTAATGTATGTACACAGTGACTGCACCAGCAGAATAGTGAGTGCAGCTCTGGAGTATAATACAGGAGGTAACTCAGGATCAGTAATGTAATGTATGTACACAGTGACTGCACCAGCAGAATAGTGAGTGCAGCTCTGGAGTATAATACAGGAGGTAACTCAGGATCAGTAATGTAATGTATGTACACAGTGACTGCACCAGCAGAATAGTGAGTGCAGCTCTGGAGTATAATACAGTAGGTGACTCAGGATCAGTAATGTAATGTATGTATACAGTGACTGCACCAGCAGAATAGTGAGTGCAGCTCTGGAGTATAATACAGGAGGTAACTCAGGATCAGTAATGTAATGTATGCACACAGTGACTGCACCAGCAGAATAGTGAGTGCAGCTCTGGAGTATAATACAGTAGGTGACTCAGGATCAGTAATGTAATGTATGCACACAGTGACTGCACCAGCAGAATAGTGAGTGCAGCTCTGGAGTATAATACAGTAGGTAACTCAGGATCAGTAATGTATTGCATGTGCACAGTGACTGCACCAGCAGAATAGTGTGTGCAGCTCTGGAGTATAATACAGGAGGTAACTCAGGATCAGTAATGTAATGTATGTGCACAGTGACTGCACCAGCAGAATAGTGAGTGCAGCTCTGGAGGATAATACAGTAGGTGACTCAGGATCAGTAATGTATTGCATGTGCACAGTGACTGCACCAGCAGAATAGTGTGTGCAGCTCTGGAGTATAATACAGGAGGTAACTCAGGATCAGTAATGTAATGTATGTGCACAGTGACTGCACCAGCAGAATAGTGAGTGCAGCTCTGGAGTATAATACAGGAGGTAACTCAGGATCAGTAATGTAATGTATGTGCACAGGGACTGCACCAGCAGAATAGTGTGTGCAGCTCTGGAGTATAATACAGGAGGTAAGTCAGGAGCAGTACTATAGTGTCTGTGCACAGAGATCCATATAATATTGTAGTGATACGTCTTCATGTCACGAGCAGGATGAGGACAGGTGCTGGAGGACTGTGGTGACATCACTGTTATTTCGCCCTTCACCTGCCATTCTCCTTCTGCTCCTTTGTTCTCTCGTAGGTCGCGCTGGGATATAATGTTGCGGTGTCAGTTTTTGGGTCCATTTACTCTTAATATTTGGCTGCTGATGAGGGTAAGAAAACAGCCGGGGATCCCCACGTGCCTGCGCGGCTTCTTCCAGCAATCTGTGCAGATTCTTTCCCCTGGGAGTTTAGTACAAAGCTCTGTTTTTGAGCATCACCCAATGAAAATATTTGCCAGTCCCCGCGTTTGCGAGCCACGTACGCCGCGGCCCCGGATTAATGCATTTTTAATACTGAGAGAAATCAGCACTGGATTCATTCTTCTGTTATTTTAGTGATTACTCCGCGCATTTCAAAGTGTCAGACCTCGCGGAGTGGCCCAAATAAGCAAGAGAACATTAAAAGAAAATATCGCAGCCGTGTGGCCCGATTTGTGCGCTAATGAAATTAACCCCTTCCTGCAGGATCACTTCTTAGTGTGGGAAGGAAGACGGTCTTCTACAAACATTGCCACGTCTGTGCTCGGGTTGTGTGTGGTATTGCAGCTTGACTCCATTAAAGTGAATGGGACTGAGCTGCAATACCAGACATGACCTGTGGATAGGAGGGGGCATGCTCATGAAAAGAGGCTGTTTTCCTTTGATATAAAAAAAGGCTATGTAATAATATACAGTTCAAACCAGAAGTTTCCTCCGCTCTCTATAAAGACACATCTGCAGGTTTTTCCCTCCGCTCTCTATAAAGACACATCTGCAAGTTTTTCCCTCCGCTCTCTATGCAGACACATCTGCAGGTTTTTCCCTCCGATCTCTATACAGACACATCTGCAGGTTTTTCCCTCCGCTCTCTATAAAGACATCTGCAGGTTTTTCCCTCCGATCTCTATATAGACACATCTGCAGGTTTTTCCCTCCGCTCTCTATACAGACACATCTGCAGGTTTTTCCCTACGCTCTCTATACAGACACATATGCAGGTTTTTCCCTCCGCTCTCTATACAGACACATATGCAGGTTTTCCCCTCCGCTCTCTATACAGACACATATGCAGGTTTTCCCCTCCGCTCTCTATACAGACACATATGCAGGTTTTTCCGGCCGCTCTCTATACAGACACATCTGCAGGTTTTTCGCTCCGCTCTGTATACAGACAGATCTGCAGGTTTTTCCCTCCGCTTTCTATAAAGACACATCTGCAGGATTTTCGCTCCGCTCTCTATACAGACACATCTGCAGATTTTTCCCTCCGCTCTCTATACAGACACATCTGCAGGTTTTCCCTCCACTCTCTATACAGACACATCTGCAGGTTTTCCCTCTGCTCTCTATACAGACACATCTGCAAGTTTTTCCCTCCGCTCTCTATACAGACACATCTGCAGGTTTTTTCCTCCACTCTCTATAAAGACAGATCTGCAGGTGGCCTCTTCAGAACTCTCCAGCTCTTTGTTTGATCCATTTCTGGGGCTTCTTGAAGTGTTTGGGGTAATTGTCCAGCTGGAAGACCCCTGACCTAGGACGCACCCCCAGCTTTCTGGCACCCACAATCCTTTGGTAATCTTCAAATTTCATGTCGTCTTACACACAGTCACAGCCCCCAGTGCCAGAGGCAGCAAAACAACCAAAACATCTGACCTCCACCATGTGTGACCGTAGGTGCTGTGTTCTTTACTTTGTAGGCCTCATTCTGTTTTCAGTAAACAGTACAATGATTTGCTTTACCAAAAAGCTCTATCTTGATATCATCTGTCCACAAGACGCTTTCCCAAAAGGATTTTGGTTACTGACATACATTTTGGCCTTTTTCTGTCTGTGTCAGCAGTGAGGTCCTCCTGGGTCTCCTCCATAGCGTTTTATGTCATTCAGATGTGTACGGATAGTTCTCACTGACACGAATGCCCCCAGAGCTGCAGGACGGCTTGAATTTCTTTGGTGCTTGATTGGGGCTTATCCACCATCTGGACTATCCTGCGTTATCTTTCATCAGTTTTTCTCTGCTGTTCAAGTCCAGGGAGATTAGCTGCAGTGCCATGGGTTGAAAACTTCTTGATTATGTTGCACACTGTGGCCAAAGGAACATCAAGATCTCTGGTGAGGACTTGTAATCTTGGGATTGTTGATATTTTTTAACAAATTTGGTTCCCAAGTCCTCAAACAGTTTTCCTTTCCTCTTTCTGTTCTCCATGCTTAGTGTGACACACACAGACACACAATGCAAAGACTGAGTCAACTTCTCCCCTTTTTATCAGGTTTCAGGTGTGGTTTTCATATTGCCCACACCTGTCACTTGCCACAGGTGAGTCTGAACGAGCGTCACATACTGAAAAATAAAGTTGTATATCCACAATTGTGGAAAGAAATTGTGGAAACAACTTTCTCCGGCCCATTTTTGGAGTCTTGTGTGAAATTATGTCCAATTTGCCTTTTTTTCCCCTGATTTTTTGTTGTTCCAATTCACACTAAGAGAATAAACCTGTGTATAGCAAAACATGAGTAATTGGAATCATTTTCTGGGACAATTTTCAGGGTGCCAATACTTTCAACCAAGACTGTGTCAAGTAAAAAAAAACCCCACTGCAGGTGATTTACAGTATTCATCGTATACAGTGTTGTTTATTGTCCAGGTTGGATACAATTGTAACAATCCCCCAATATCTAGAACTTTCAATACAATTACTGTTATTTCTATTGTTCCTCCTTTTCTGAGATTTGTTTGCTTTCTCCAGTAAAGCCCATTCTCACCTTGTATTCAGGGGACCCCGCACGCCCCCCTTTAACACGTGCTCACACCATTGTTTTCGTAGACTGCTCCAAATTACATTTTACCTTCTTATATAATGAATGAAATATTGCGCTCCGGGCCAATAAACGGCAGAAATCCGGCACTGCCCCGGCAGAGCGGACGCTCGACCCCCAATAAAGAGGCTTATTAAAGAGGCAAATTACTCGTGGCCACAAGCTCACCTCTGCCCGTACCCCCGAACAAGCACATCGCCTTCAGTGTAATTGGCATCAGCTTTTTATGCCCGGCACATAAGGATTTAATGGAGCTGTAATTTCTATGCGCGCGCTGTTATGTCTAGACGCAGATATATAAAATATGAATCATTGTCATTAGATGTATGGATTTATTCATATAGAAATGTACATACGGCTAATAAGTCCCAGCTGCACGGGACTGGAGAAATCCACAAATCATTGTATGGGGCAAGTACCAGCTCTCTGGAGAAGAACGCAACGCAGCCGGTGCTCGAGATATACACAAAATAGCACCCGAACCACGTACAGGACAGTGCGTACATTACTGACCATGACTTACATGCAGTATTATACTCCAGAGCTGCACTCACTATTCTGCTGGTGCAGTCACTGTGCACATACATTACTGATCCTGAGTTACTGTACCTCCTGTATTATACTCCAGAGCTGCTCTCACTATTCTGCTGGTGCAGTCACTGTGTACATACATTACTGATCCTGAGTTACCTCCTGTATTATTCTCCAGAGCTGCACTCACTATTCTGCTGGTGCAGTCACTGTGTACATACATTACATTACTGATCCTGAGTTACCTCCTGTATTATTCTCCAGAGCTGCTCTCACTATTCTGCTGGTGCAGTCACTGTGTACATACATTACATTACTGATCCTGAGTTACCTCCTGTATTATTCTCCAGAGCTGCTCTCACTATTCTGCTGGTGCAGTCACTGTGTACATACATTACTGATCCTGAGTTACGGTACCTCCTGTATTATTCTCCAGAGCTGCACTCACTATTCTGCTGGTGCAGTCACTGTGTACATACATTACTGATCCTGAGTTACCTCCTGTATTATTCTCCAGAGCTGCACTCACTATTCTGCTGGTGCAGTCACTGTGTACATACATTACTGATCCTGAGTTACCTCCTGAATTATACTCCAGAGCTGCACTCACTATTCTGCTGGTGCAGTCACTGTGTACATACATTACATTACTGATCCTGAGTTACCTCCTGTATTATACTCCAGAGCTGCGCTCACTATTCTGCTGGTGCAGTCACTGTGTACATACATTACATTACTGATCCTGAGTTACCTCCTGTATTATACTCCAGAGCTGCACTCACTAAAGTGCAGTAAAATCTTGCAATGTTCCCTTGTTGTTGGTGGCAGTGATGTATGAGGGGGGCTGTATAAATGCTTGTGGGGTGCACCATATTTGTTGCACACATCCTCTATGTAACAAGATAATAGAAATGTTTCCATTTTCGCTTTTTCCTCTCAGAAGGAAACCAGCGCAGCCGTCCGTATGTTGGCGCCATTGCGGCAGTCTGGCGGTGTACATGACGCCTGTTTGTATGTTACACTATTATTGATTATTCTCATATTTTTATGTTTTCCTCTTATAATTCAGATTCTCGCTTATTTCTCTGGATAAATCCTCGTGGATTTGGAAGAAACATTTATTTTTAATGGTGAATCTTAAATGCCCCGCGCAGAAAAACTATAAATCCCTGGATCTGCCGCGAGCGTCTGTAGATGAGAATGTCACCGACAGCAGCGAAAAATAATCCCAGAGGAACGCAGCCGAGCAGAGTCTGGGGGGGACAGGAGTGTGCGGGGGGGGGGACAGGAGTGTGCGGGGGAGACAGGAGAGTGCGGGGGGGGGAAGACAGGAGTGTGCGGGGGGGACAGGAGTATGCGGGAGGGAAGACAGGAGTGTGCGGGGGAGGTGGGACAAGAGTGTGCGGGGGAGGGGAGCAGGAGTGTGCGGGGAGGGGAGCAGGAGTGTGCGGGGGAGGGGAGCAGGAGTGTGCGGGGGAGGGGAGCAGGAGTGTGCGGGGAGGGACAGGAGTGTGCGGGGGAGGGGAGCAGGAGTGTGCGGGGGAGGGGAGCAGGAGTGTGCTGGGGAGGGGAGCAGGAGTGTGCGGGGGAGGGGAGCAGGAGTGTGCGGGGGAGGGGAGCAGGAGTGTGCGGGGAGGGACAGGAGTGTGCAGGGAGGGACAGGAGTGTGCAGGGAGGGACAGGAGTGTGCGGGGGAGGGAGGCAGGAGTGTGCGGGGGGGGGAGACAGGAGTGTATGTGGGGGGGGCAGGAGTGTGTGGGAGAGGGAGGACAGGAGTGTGTGGGGGACAGGAGTGTGCGGGGGAGGGGGGCAGGAGTGTGCGGGGGAGGGGGACAGGAGTGCGCGGGGGAGGACAGGAGTGTGCAGGGGAGGACAGGAGTGTGCGGGGGAGGACAGGAGTGTGTGTGTCGCCCTGGGCAAGCCAGGGGACACGGGTCACAACACCACCACACCCCACACTCCAGGTAGGCACATCACAGCTAACCTACAAATCCTTGTTGCCTTCCTCCAGGAGTTTGATGATGCACACCAGGGGGTGGGCCAGGCGGTTGGCTCCGCCCACCGAGGAGCTCACAACTCTGGAGGCAGGAAGTAACCAGGCAGATTAGCCCAGGTAGGGCTTGAGTGCAGACAGCTCAGGGAGGAGCAGGAGTGAGGAGCTAAGTGAAGGAGTAAACAAGCAGTGAAAGTAGTGAAAGTGGAAAAGGAGGAAAGCAAGCGAAGTGACAGCAGAGAAAGACAGCCTGAAGGGTCCAGCTTTGTGAGGGCCAGAACAGCAAGGTCAGCGACGGCGGTGACTGTCTGGAGGGGGACCGTTTGGAAGTTCCTGGAAGGACCCCGTTGGCTGTGTGCCCGGTGGTCTGGAGCAGTGTTCCGAAGGACAGTCAGCACCAGGGCAGGGGCCTCTCGGACCCCGGCAAGGCTAGGAGTCGCCAAATTTGCCGAATCCGTCAGTGACGGGGACGCAGATCCCCCAACAACCAAGTCCCGATTGAAGGCAACAGCCCAACCCGTATTGGAGAGACACCGCCACCGCCAAGGCACCAGTTTCTCAGGGCCAGCGCCTGCGGGCAAAGTGTAGAGCTCCTCCGGCCCAGATTGCAGTCGGGGAGCGGGTAACCGGAGGGAATCCACCGCTACCACAAGTCAACCATAGGTGCAAGGAAGAGGGACATCACCGTCACCTATCGGGAGTGCAAGTGCAGCCGTCTGTGGGACCGTCCTACCAGCCGTTTGGTTTACCGTACAAACTGTGTCCGTGTCTCAGGCTGAGTGAGTACCACAGTGCCGCAAGGCACAGCGCTGCCCCGCGTCCCTGCGCCCATTAGGCCCCGCACCTACTTCCCCATCATCGGGCCCCGGGATCACCAACCCCTACCCACGGAGGGGCAACACAACACCTGGCTGCTCCGCATCACCATCCCCGGGAGCCCCGTACAGAGCAGCGGTGGTGAAATCACCACAACCGTGGGTGGCGTCACGAACTATAACAATCCCCTCACCCAACAAACCCCCCTTTCACTCACGGGCGAGGAGTGTCGCTCGAGAAACCCCGGGATCCGGCCCACGGCTCGAGCCACCACTGAGCAGCTGCCGGACCCGAGCAGAAGGGGTGAGCGCGGTGTGCTGACACCCTCCTCCCCGCTCGCGACATGTGCGGGGGAGGGGAGCAGGAGTGTGCGGGGGAGGGGGGCAGGAGTGTGTGGGGGAGGGGGGCAGGAGTGTGCGGGGGACAGGAGTGTGCGGGGGAGGGGAGCAGGAGTGTACGGGGGAGGGGAGCAGGAGTGTACGGGGGAGGGGAGCAAGAGTGTGCGGGAGAGGGGAGCAGGAGTGTGCGGGGGAGGGGAGCAGGAGTGTGCAGGGAGGGGAGCAGGAGTGTGCGGGGGAGGGGAGCAGGAGTGTGCGGGGAGGGACAGGCGTGTGCGGGGGAGGGGAGCAGGAGTGTGCGGGGGAGGGGAGCAGGAGTGTGCGGGGAGGGACAGGAGTGTGCGGGGAGGGACAGGAGTGTGCGGGGGAGGGGAGCAGGAGTGTGCGGGGGAGGGGAGCAGGAGTGTGCGGGGAGGGACAGGAGTGTGCTGGGAGGGACAGGAGTGTGCAGGGAGGGACAGGAGTGTGCAGGGGAGGGGAGCAGGAGTGTGCAGGGGAGGGAAGCAGGAGTGTGCGGGGGGGAGACAGGAGTGTATGTGGGGGGGGCAGGAGTGTGCGGGGGAGGGGGGACAGGAATGTGCGGGGGGGGGGGGACAGGAGTGTGCAGGGGAGGGGGGACAGAAGTGTGTGGGGATGGGCGACACGTGGAAATACTGCAGCGACCGGGAACTCAAATACTAGAGGGTGTGCAGAAGCTGAAAGTGTCGGGGCGCTCACTGTCAGCTTATACGGCCTCATGCACACACTGCATTTTTGCCCCATTTTTTGGGTGCAGTTTGGGTCACCACACTGCATGCAGTTCGTTCCCCAGCAAAGTCTATGACATTTCATTTTTGCTGTGCGCACATTGCAGCTTTTTTGGTCTGCAGCTCTGTGGTGACCAGCATGTTAATTCTTTTTGCATTTTGTCCCTGCATTTCTCACTAGTGATGGCAGATCAATCCCCCACTGACATGGGGACAGCGGGGGATTGATCCCTGGTATCTGGACGGATGCTCGTCCACATATAATCTATGGAGACCAGAATCCGACGCAAAGGGGTAGGAGCAAGCACTTCATACTTACCAAGTAACTTGCACGGCTGTACACTGCTCCGCAGCTGCTTCTGGGGCTGCTCATTACCTTCATTGCATATGCACTGCTTCCCCCGCCCACCAGCATCTGTGATTGGTTAAAGTCAGACCCACCCCCACCCTGAGTCTGATGCCTCCAATCACAGACCCGTTCTGCAGGTCTATATCGTACAGTAAAAATAAATAAATACAAAAATAAATTGGCGTAGGATCCCCCATATTATGATACCCAGCACAGATAAAGCCACGGCTACAGGCTGCAGCTCCCAGCCATGCGCTTATCTTGGCTGTGTATCAAAATAGGATGAACCACATGCGACTTTTTTTAAAAAAAAAAAAAAAAATTTAAAAAATGGCGTGCGGTCACCCCAATTCTGATATCCAGCCAAGATAGAGCCAGACAGCTGGGAGCTGGTATTCTCAGACTGGGGACGCCCATGCTTATTGGGCCCCTCCAGCCTAAAAATAGCAGCCTGCAGCCGCCCAGGATTGTCATATCCATTAGATGCGACAAGATAGTACAGTGACATCACTTATGACATCGTACAGTACAGTGACCTCATCACAAAGTTATTCAGTTTCCTGAGTGTTCAGAGCATTCAGCAGGAGCTACTCTAATCCTCTTACAAGGAACATGTTCGTGTGACTCCCCAGATGTACTTTATTTTGTAATTTCTTACAATTTTCCCAACTTTTGTCTTGTCTTAATTAAAATAAAACATGTTTGTTTTCATCCAAAAGCTGAATAAATCCTCTGCAGTAAATGCTCACAGCTGAGGGTTTGCTTTCATTGCATCTCACATTGATACATTGTAGCAGACAATTGGGACAGGAGAGATTTCTGCAGAGGGTTTGACATGATGTCACTGTGCTACCTGATGATGTCACTGCGCTACATGATGATGTCACTGCGCTACATGATGATGTCACTGCGCTACATGATGATGTTACTGCGCTACATGATGATGTCACTGCGCTACATGATGATGTCACTGCGCTACCTGATGATGTCACTGCGCTACCTGATGATGTCACTGCGCTACATGATGATGTCACTGCGCTACCTGATGATGTCACTGCGCTACATGATGATGTCACTGCGCTACCTGATGATGTCACTGCGCTACATGATGATGTTACTGCGATACATGATGATGTTACTGTGCTACCCGATGATGTCACTGCGCTACATGAAGATGTCACTGCGCTACATGATGATGTCACTGCGCTACATGATGATGTCACTGCGCTACATGATGATGTCACTGTGCTACATGATGTCACTGTGCTACATGATGATGTCACTGCGCTACATGATGTCACTGCGCTACATGATGATGTCACTGTGCTACATGATGATGTCACTGCGCTACATGATGTCACTGCGCTACATGATGTCACTGCGCTACATGATGATGTCACTGTGCTACATGATAATGTCACTGCGCTACATGATGATGTCACTGTGCTACATGATAATGTCACTGCGCTACATGATGATGTCACTGCGCTACATGATGATGTCACTGCGCTACATGATGATGTCACTGCGCTACATGATGATGTCACTGCGCTACATGATGATGTCACTGTGCTACCTGATGATGTCACTGTGCTACCTGATGATGTCACTGTGCTACATGATGATGTCACTGTGCTACATGATGCTGTCACTGCGCTACATGATGATGTCACTGCGCTACATGATGATGTCACTGCGCTACATGATGATGTCACTGCGCTACATGATGATGTCACTGCGCTACATGATGATGTCACTGCGCTACCTGATGCTGTCACTGTGCTACCTGATGCTGTCACTGCGCTACATGATGATGTCACTGCGCTACATGATGATGTCACTGCGCTACCCAATGATGTCACTGTGCTACCCAATGATGTCACTGTGCTACCCGATGATGTCACTGTGCTACCCGATGATGTCACTGTGCTACCCGATGATGTCACTGTGCTACCCGATGATGTCACTGCGCTACCCGATGATGTCACTGTGCTACCCGATGATGTCACTGTGCTACCCGATGATGTCACTGCGCTACATGATGATGTCACTGTGCTACCCGATGATGTCACTGTGCTACCCGATGATGTCACTGTGCTACCCCATGATGTCACTGTGCTACCTGATGATGTCACTGCGCTACCCGATGATGTCACTGTGCTACCCGATGATGTCACTGCGCTACATGATGATGTCACTGTGCTAACCGATGATGTCACTGTGCTACCCGATGATGTCATCGGTGATTTCCCAATGCAGGGAGATGACCTCACTATCGATACATCAGCCATGGTTTTAGCAATACCAGGATAAATCTGCGGGTGACGAGACCCTCGGTGCAGCCTGTGCTCCTGCTACGGTGTGACACATAATGTCATTTTGTGGCTGGCATCATCAGACTCCATCATTTACGGTATAGTTTAGACTGTGCCATGTGATGTTTACAGCGGTGCCCCGATAACACGGGCTGGGGTAGACATGGCGGCACTGACACAGCGGCGGCCCCCCGATAACCTAGCCTGGGGTAGATGTGGCGGCACTGACACAGCAGCGCCCTGGTAACACGGGCTGGGGTAGATGTGGCGGCACTGACACAGCGGTGCCCTGGTAACACGGGCTGGGGTAGATGTGGCGGCACTGATACAGCGGTGCCCTGGTAACACGGGCTGGGGTAGATGTGGCGGCACTGACACAGCGGTGCCCTGGTAACACGGGCTGGGGTAGATGTGGCGGCACTGATACAGCGGTGCCCTGGTAACACGGGCTGGGGTAGATGTGGCGGCACTGATACAGCGGTGCCCTGGTAACACGGGCCGGGGTAGATGTGGCGGCACTGATACAGCGGTGCCCTGGTAACACGGGCTGGGGTAGATGTGGCGGTACTGACACAGCGGTGCCCTGGTAACACGGGCTGGGGTAGATGTGGCGGCACTGACACAGCGGCGCCCTGGTAACACGGGCTGGGGTAGATGTGGCGGTACTGACACAGCGGTGCCCTGGTAACACGGGCTGGGGTAGATGTGGCGGCACTGACACAGCGGCGCCCTGGTAACACGGGCTGGGGTAGATGTGGCAGTACTGACACAGCGGTGCCCTGGTAACACGGGCTGGGGTAGATGTTGCGGCACTGACACAGCGGTGCCCTGGTAACACGGGCTGGGGTAGATGTGGCGGCACTGACACAGCGGTGCCCTGGTAACACGGGCCGGGGTAGATGTGGCGGCACTGACACAGCGGTGCCCTGGTAACACGGGCCGGGGTAGATGTGGCGGTACTGACACAGCGGTGCCCTGGTAACACGGGACGGGGTAGATGTGGCGGCACTGACACAGCGGTGCCCTGGTAACACGGGCTGGGGTAGATGTGGCGGCACTGACACAGCGGCCCCCCGGTAACACGGGCTGGGGTAGATGTGGCGGCACTGACACAGCGGCGCCCTGGTAACACGTGCTGGGGTAGATGTGGCGGCACTGACACAGCGGCGCCCTGGTAACACGGGCTGGGGTAGATGTGGCGGCACTGACACAGCGGCCCCCCGGTAACACGGGCTGGGGTAGATGTGGCGGCACTGACACAGCGGTGCCCTGGTAACACGGGCTGGGGTAGATGTGGCGGCACTGACACAGCGGCGCCCTGGTAACACGGGCTGGGGTAGATGTGGCGGCACTGACACAGCGGCGCTCTGGTAACACGGGCTGGGGTAGATGTGGCGGCACTGACACAGCGGCGCTCTGGTAACACGGGCTGGGGTAGATGTGGCGGCACTGACACAGCGGCGCCCTGGTAACACGGGCTGGGGTAGATGTGGCGGCAGTGACACAGCGGAGCCCTGGTAACACGGGCTGGGGTAGATGTGGCGGCACTGACACAGCGGTGCCCTGGTAACACGGGCTGGGGTAGATGTGGCGGTACTGACACAGCGGTGCCCTGGTAACACGGGCTGGGGTAGATGTGGCGGCACTGACACAGTGGCGCCCTGGTAACACGGGCTGGGGTAGATGTGGCGGCACTGACACAGCGGCGCCCTGGTAACACGGGCTGGGGTAGATGTGGCGGCACTGACACAGCGGAGCCCTGGTAACACGGGCTGGGGTAGATGTGGCGGCACTGACACAGCGGCGCCCTGGTAACACGGGCTGGGGTAGATGTGGCGGCACTGACACAGCGGTGCCCTGGTAACACGGGCTGGGGTAGATGTGGCGGCACTGACACAGCGGCGCTCTGGTAACACGGGCTGGGGTAGATGTGGCGGCACTGACACAGCGGTGCCCTGGTAACACGGGCTGGGGTAGATGTGGCGGCACTGACACAGCGGCCCCATTGTGCGGGGTGAGGGGATTTATTACTGCTGATGTGAATATAATGGAGCCTGTGAGCTCTGCAGGGGCCGGTCACCGCCAGGTCCACACATCAGCATTGTAGTGAGGAGCCGCCGTCTCTGCAGCAAAAAGACGAGTGTTTCACGGTCATTAATCAGCGCTCCCCGCCATTACACCGCAAATAGGAGATTAATGGCATCATTGGAAGCAGCTGCGGGCGGAGGAACATTACACTGCATTCATCAGCCGGTCACCAGTGTGCGGAAAGCAGGGATCCCCTCTGCCCCCCGAAATATCCACTACTGGACCAGCACCAAGCACACGGCCATGGGGAGCCATGCCAAGAAAGGGGTCTGCAAACAAGTGCCAAACTGCACCAGAAAGACCCCGCATTGTGCCGGCTACATCCTCCTAGGAATGAAAATGAAATCTCCTCCAGTCACATCCAGAGCTGCAATCACATCCAGAGCTGCAGTCACATCCAGAGCTACAGTCACATCCAGAGCTGCAGTCACATCCAGAGCGCCAGTCACATCCAGAGCGCCAGTCACATCCAGAGCGCCAGTCACATCCAGAGCTCCAGTCACATCCAGAGCTCCAGTCACATCCAGAGCTGCAGTCACATCCAGAGCGCCAGTCACATCCAGAGCGCCAGTCACATCCAGAGCTCCAGTCACATCCAGAGCTCCAGTCACATCCAGAGCTGCAGTCACATCCAGAGCGCCAGTCACATCCAGAGCGCCAGTCACATCCAGAGCTCCAGTCACATCCAGAGCTGCAGTCACATTCAGAGCTCCAGTCACATCCAGAGCGCCAGTCACATCCAGAGCACCAGTCACATCCAGAGCTCCAGTCACATCCAGAGCTCCAGTCACATCCAGAGCTGCAGTCACATCCAGAGCGCCAGTCACATCCAGAGCGCCAGTCACATCCAGAGCTCCAGTCACATCCAGAGCTGCAGTCACATTCAGAGCTCCAGTCACATCCAGAGCGCCAGTCACATCCAGAGCTCCAGTCACATCCAGAGCTCCAGTCACATCCAGAGCGCCAGTCACATCCAGAGCGCCAGTCACATCCAGAGCGCCAGTCACATCCAGAGCGCCAGTCACATCCAGAGCTGCAGTCACATCCAGAGCGCCAGTCACATCCAGAGCGCCAGTCACATCCAGAGCGCCAGTCACATCCAGAGCTCCAGTCACATCCAGAGCTCCAGTCACATCCAGAGCGCCAGTCACATCCAGAGCGCCAGTCACATTCAGAGCTCCAGTCACATCCAGAGCGCCAGTCACATCAAGAGCGCCAGTCACATCCAGAGCTGCAGTCACATCCAGAGCGCCAGTCACATCCAGAGCTGCAGTCACATCCAGAGCGCCAGTCACATCCAGAGTGCCAGTCACATCCAGAGCTACAGTCACATCCAGAGCTGCAGTCACATCCAGAGCTACAGTCACATCCAGAGCTACAGTCACATTCAGAGCTCCAGTCACATCCAGAGCTCCAGTCACATCCAGAGCTCCAGTCACATCCAGAGCTACAGTCACATCCAGAGCTACAGTCACATCCAGAGCTACAGTCACATTCAGAGCTCCAGTCACATCCAGAGCTCCAGTCACATCCAGAGCGCCAGTCACATCCAGAGCTACAGTCACATCCAGAGCTACAGTCACATCCAGAGCTACAGTCACATTCAGAGCTCCAGTCACATCCAGAGCTCCAGTCACATCCAGAGCTCCAGTCACATCCAGAGCTCCAGTCACATCCAGAGCGCCAGTCACATGCAGAGCTACAGTCACATCCAGAGCTACAGTCACATCCAGAGCTACAGTCACATTCAGAGCTCCAGTCACATTCAGAGCTCCAGTCACATTCAGAGCTCCAGTCACATCCAGAGCTGCAGTCACATCCAGAGCTCCAGTCACATCCAGAGCTCCAGTCACATTCAGAGCGCCAGTCACATCCAGAGCTACAGTCACATCCAGAGCTGCAGTCACATCCAGAGCTACAGTCACATTCAGAGCGCCAGTCACATCCAGAGCTACAGTCACATTCAGAGCTCCAGTCACATTCAGAGCTCCAGTCACATTCAGAGCTCCAGTCACATTCAGAGCTCCAGTCACATCCAGAGCTCCAGTCACATCCGGAGCTCCAGTCACATTCAGAGCTCCAGTCACATCCAGAGCTGCAGTCACATCCAGAGCTCCAGTCGCATTCAGAGCTCCAGTCACATCCAGAGCTCCAGTCACATTCAGAGCTCCAGTCACATCCGGAGCTCCAGTCACATTCAGAGCTCCAGTCACATCCAGAGCTCCAATCACATCCAGAGCTCCAGTCACATTCAGAGCTCCAGTCACATCCAGAGCTCCAGTCACATCCGGAGCTCCAGTCACATTCAGAGCTCCAGTCACATCCAGAGCTCCAGTCACATCCAGAGCTGCAGTCACATCCAGAGCTACAGTCACATCCAGAGCTACAGTCACATCCAGAGCTCCAGTCACATCCAGAGCTCCAGTCACATCCAGAGCTGCAGTCACATCCGGAGCTCCAGTCACATTCAGAGCTCCAGTCACATCCAGAGCTGCAGTCACATCCAGAGCTCCAGTCACATCCAGAGCTCCAGTCACATCCAGAGCTCCAGTCACATCCAGAGCTCCAGTCACATCCAGAGCTCCAGTTCCATCCAGAGCTGCAGTCACATCCGGAGCTCCAGTCACATTCAGAGCTCCAGTCACATCCAGAGCTGCAGTCACATCCAGAGCTCCAGTCACATCCAGAGCTACAGTCACATCCCGAGCTCCAGTCACATTCAGAGCTCCAGTCACATCCAGAGCTACAGTCACATCCAGAGCTACAGTCACATCCAGAGCTACAGTCACATTCAGAGCTCCAGTCACATCCAGAGCTCCAGTCACATCCAGAGCTCCAGTCACATCCAGAGCGCCAGTCACATCCAGAGCGCCAGTCACATGCAGAGCTACAGTCACATCCAGAGCTACAGTCACATCCAGAGCTACAGTCACATTCAGAGCTCCAGTCACATTCAGAGCTCCAGTCACATTCAGAGCTCCAGTCACATCCAGAGCTGCAGTCACATCCAGAGCTCCAGTCACATCCAGAGCTCCAGTCACATTCAGAGCTCCAGTCACATTCAGAGCTCCAGTCACATCCAGAGCTGCAGTCACATCCAGAGCTCCAGTCACATCCAGAGCTCCAGTCACATTCAGAGCGCCAGTCACATCCAGAGCTACAGTCACATCCAGAGCTGCAGTCACATCCAGAGCTACAGTCACATTCAGAGCGCCAGTCACATCCAGAGCTACAGTCACATTCAGAGCTCCAGTCACATTCAGAGCTCCAGTCACATTCAGAGCTCCAGTCACATTCAGAGCTCCAGTCACATCCAGAGCTCCAGTCACATCCGGAGCTCCAGTCACATTCAGAGCTCCAGTCACATCCAGAGCTGCAGTCACATCCAGAGCTCCAGTCGCATTCAGAGCTCCAGTCACATCCAGAGCTCCAGTCACATTCAGAGCTCCAGTCACATCCGGAGCTCCAGTCACATTCAGAGCTCCAGTCACATCCAGAGCTCCAATCACATCCAGAGCTCCAGTCACATTCAGAGCTCCAGTCACATCCAGAGCTCCAGTCACATCCGGAGCTCCAGTCACATTCAGAGCTCCAGTCACATCCAGAGCTCCAGTCACATCCAGAGCTGCAGTCACATCCAGAGCTACAGTCACATCCAGAGCTACAGTCACATCCAGAGCTCCAGTCACATCCAGAGCTCCAGTCACATCCAGAGCTGCAGTCACATCCGGAGCTCCAGTCACATTCAGAGCTCCAGTCACATCCAGAGCTGCAGTCACATCCAGAGCTCCAGTCACATCCAGAGCTCCAGTCACATCCAGAGCTCCAGTCACATCCAGAGCTCCAGTCACATCCAGAGCTCCAGTTCCATCCAGAGCTGCAGTCACATCCGGAGCTCCAGTCACATTCAGAGCTCCAGTCACATCCAGAGCTGCAGTCACATCCAGAGCTCCAGTCACATCCAGAGCTACAGTCACATCCCGAGCTCCAGTCACATTCAGAGCTCCAGTCACATCCAGAGCTACAGTCACATCCAGAGCTACAGTCACATCCAGAGCTACAGTCACATTCAGAGCTCCAGTCACATCCAGAGCTCCAGTCACATCCAGAGCTCCAGTCACATCCAGAGCTCCAGTCACATCCAGAGCGCCAGTCACATGCAGAGCTACAGTCACATCCAGAGCTACAGTCACATCCAGAGCTACAGTCACATTCAGAGCTCCAGTCACATTCAGAGCTCCAGTCACATCCAGAGCTGCAGTCACATCCAGAGCTCCAGTCACATCCAGAGCTCCAGTCACATTCAGAGCGCCAGTCACATCCAGAGCTACAGTCACATCCAGAGCTGCAGTCACATCCAGAGCTACAGTCACATTCAGAGCGCCAGTCACATCCAGAGCTACAGTCACATTCAGAGCTCCAGTCACATTCAGAGCTCCAGTCACATTCAGAGCTCCAGTCACATTCAGAGCTCCAGTCACATCCAGAGCTCCAGTCACATCCGGAGCTCCAGTCACATTCAGAGCTCCAGTCACATCCAGAGCTGCAGTCACATCCAGAGCTCCAGTCGCATTCAGAGCTCCAGTCACATCCAGAGCTCCAGTCACATTCAGAGCTCCAGTCACATCCGGAGCTCCAGTCACATTCAGAGCTCCAGTCACATCCAGAGCTCCAATCACATCCAGAGCTCCAGTCACATTCAGAGCTCCAGTCACATCCAGAGCTCCAGTCACATCCGGAGCTCCAGTCACATTCAGAGCTCCAGTCACATCCAGAGCTCCAGTCACATCCAGAGCTGCAGTCACATCCAGAGCTACAGTCACATCCAGAGCTACAGTCACATCCAGAGCTCCAGTCACATCCAGAGCTCCAGTCACATCCAGAGCTGCAGTCACATCCGGAGCTCCAGTCACATTCAGAGCTCCAGTCACATCCAGAGCTGCAGTCACATCCAGAGCTCCAGTCACATCCAGAGCTCCAGTCACATCCAGAGCTCCAGTCACATCCAGAGCTCCAGTCACATCCAGAGCTCCAGTTCCATCCAGAGCTGCAGTCACATCCGGAGCTCCAGTCACATTCAGAGCTCCAGTCACATCCAGAGCTGCAGTCACATCCAGAGCTCCAGTCACATCCAGAGCTACAGTCACATCCCGAGCTCCAGTCACATTCAGAGCTCCAGTCACATCCAGAGCTCCAGTCACATCCAGAGCTCCAGTCACATGCAGTGCTCCAGTCACATCCAGAGCTCCAGTCACATCCGGAGATCCAGTCACATGCAGTGCTCCAGTCACATCCAGAGCTGCAGTCACTGCCCTGAGGTGTGAATAATCGGCATTGATGTGACTTTAGCGCTAGCTGTGCGCCCACCAGGAGGTTTTTGCTGAGTTTTTATTTGCATCTTGTTAAAAACCCAGCGTCTGACGGTCCCAGCAAAGTGAATGGATTTAAAAACGCATGTAATCCACAAATAGGGTCATCAACAGAGTTTTGTCAAAGCCAAATACTAGAGAATATAAAAAAAGCTTTATTTAAAGCACAACACATCAAACGGAGAAAGAGACTAACGTCAAAAACGTGGTAAAAGATCATGTAAAATAAAAAATAAAAAACCCCCATATAGAAGTAGCCAAGGGCTGCTTTCACACATCCGGCTTGAGCTGTGCGGCTCAATCCGGCTGTGCAAGCTATGCAACGGATGCGGCGAAAACACCGCATCCTTTGCATAAGTTTTTCCCTTGCGGCCCGTCCGGTTTTTGCCGCTTGCGGCATGCTACTGAGCATGCGCAGTGGCAAAAACCGCATGCGGCGGCCGGATGCGGTTTTTGCCGCATCGCGCCGCATCCAGCCGCCATAGGCATGCATGCGTTTTTTTTTGCCGCACGAAAAAACGTGCTAGGCAACATTCCATCCGGCCGCCGCATCGGCTAAATCTGCCGCATGCGGCAAAAACCGGATGGAACGCAAGGCCATGCGGCACAATGCGGCACTAATTAAAGTCTATGCAGAAAAAACGCAACCGGCAGCAAAAAAAAAAACGGTTGCGATTTTTCTGCAAAGTGCCGGAGTGTGCCGCATTGCAGAAACCGGAGGTGTGAAAGCAGCCTAATTCACATAACAGGTGCAGAACCTCTGCAACATCAACAACACTAAAATCTCACTGTGGGAACGAAGCCTAACTGCTCCTTACCCACAGAAAAGAGGCAGAATTGTGAATTCAGCTCTGGAGTTGACTGCAGTATAAGTCTATGTTCCCACAATGAGCTTTTCATGTTGCAGAATTTCTGCTCCTATTATGTAAATAAGACCCCATGCACACGCTGAGTATTTGGAGCCACCGACCAAGAGAAGGCACCCAACACTACAAATCGCTGGCCAAGAGAAGGCGCCCAACAGTAAACCACCGGCCAAGAGAAGGTGCCCAACACTATAAACTGTCGGCCAAGAGAAGGTGCCCAACACTATAAACTACCGGCCAAGAGAAGGCGCCCAACACTATAAACTGCTGGCCAAGAGAAGGCATCCAACACTAAAAACCGCCGGCCAAGAGAAGGCACCCAACACTAAAAACCGCCGGCCAAGAGAAGGCCTCCAACACTATAAACTGCTGGCCAAGAGAAGGCACCCAACACTAAAAACCGCCGGCCAAGAGAAGGCGCCCAACACTAAAAACCGCCGGCCAAGAGAAGGCGCCCAGCACTATAAACCGCCGGCCAAGAGAAGGCGCCCAACACTGCAAACCGCCGGCCAAGAGAAGGCGCCCAACACTGCAAACCAACAGCCAAGAGAAGGCGCCCAACACTACAAACCACCGGCCAAGAGAAGGCGCCCAACACTAAAAACCGCCGGCCAAGAGAAGGCGCCCAGCACTATAAACCGCCGGCCAAGAGAAGGCGCCCAACACTGCAAACCGCCGGCCAAGAGAAGGCACCCAACACTACAAACTGCCAGCCCAGCCAAGAGAAGGCGCCCAACACTACAAACCACCGGCCAAGAGAAGGCGCCCAACACTGCAAACCGCCGGCCAAGAGAAGGCGCCCAACACTACAAACGACCGGCCACGAGAAGGCGCCCAACACTACAAACTGCCAGCCCAGCCAAGAGAAGGCGCCCAACACTACAAACCACTGGCCAAGAGAAGGTGCCCAACACTGCAAACCGCCGGCCAAGAGAAGATGCCCAACACTACAAACCACTGGCCAAGAGAAGGCGCCCAACACTACAAACTGCCAGCCCAGCCAAGAGAAGGCGCCCAACACTACAAACCACCGGCCAAGAGAAGGCGCCCAACACTGCAAACCGCTGGCCAAGAGAAGGCGCCCAACACTATAAACTGCTGGCCAAAAGAAGGCGCCCAACACTACAAACTGCTGGCCAAGAGAAGGCACCCAACACTAAAAACCGCCGGCCAAGAGAAGGCGCCCAACATTATAAACTGTCGGCCAAGAAAAGGCGCCCAACACTATAAACTACCGGCCAAGAGAAGGCGCCCAACACTGCAAACCGCCGGCCAAGAGAAGGCACCCAACACTACAAACTGCCAGCCCAGCCAAGAGAAGGCGCCCAACACTACAAACCACCGGTCAAGAGAAGGCGCCCAACACTGCAAACCGTCGGCCAAGAGAAGGCGCCCAACACTACAAACCACCGGCCACGAGAAGGCGCCCAACACTACAAACTGCCAGACCGGCCACGAGAAGGCGCCCAACACTACAAACCACCGGCCAAGAGAAGGCGCCCAACACTACAAACCACCGGCCAAGAGAAGGCGCCCAACACTGCAAACCGCCGGCCAAGAGAAGGCGCCCAACACTACAAACCACCGGCCAAGAGAAGGCACCCAACACTACAAACCGCCAGCTAAGAGAAGGCGCCCAACACTGCAAACCGCCGGCCAAGAGAAGATGCCCAACACTACAAACCACTGGCCAAGAGAAGGCGCCCAACACTACAAACCACCGGCCAAGAGAAGGCGCCCAACACTGCAAACCGCTGGCCAAGAGAAGGCGCCCAACACTACAAACCACTGGCCAAGAGAAGGCGCCCAACACTGCAAACCAACAGCCAAGAGAAGGCGCCCAACACTACAAACCGCCGGCCAAGAGAAGGCGCCCAACATGACATTGCAATAAATGCAGTTATTTAGTATGGCCCATGTAATGATAGTTTGTCATCAAAATTCCCAATAATTGTGGGGAAAGTTTTTGCACATTTCACCTTGCAACCATGAATTGTGCATTGCATTAATTTCATGGCCCCACATCTCCTATTATAGATACTAGAGCTAGTGATCGGCAATGTGGCAATATTCTGATCCCTTATGGTCATAGATATGTGGAGACGCTCATGTTAATGCATTTACGAAGAATTCAAGAAGATAAGTTTAACAGTGAAATTCGGGAACCACAAAGTCCTACGGACGCTCGTTTTCTGGTCATCGGTGTCTGAATCCTTGATGTCAGCAGCACATCGTCCTCTGCTGGCGATACTATCATTATGTGCACAGAATGATCATCAACAAGCGAGAAAACCATTGCTGATTGGCTCCTACATAACCGAATAGAGGTTGTTTAGCGGCCGGGGTCTAGAGGTCCGTGGCCTGTACTGTCCCTAGATTGTCCCTACACTGTAACCACATTTTATCACAAGCCCCTTCCCCTGGAGAAAGTAATCCAAGTGTCCCGGGATATGTCCGTGCTGCGCGGCCGTGCCGGACTGCGCCTCCTCGCTGAACTATGAAGTCTATGGAGATTGTACAATCCACAACAATCTGATTTCAGAACAAACTAAAAGCAAAGTAAATGCCACAAAGTTACAAGAGGCATCAAAGACCTGCAATAAAACCACGGATTTACCACGAAATGGAAACCGTGGCACCAAAATGTGGCAATAAGAAATTCCAGTAGCAGGTTATTAATATAACCTGGATAACCCCACAGTATGAGGCCACTCACCACCAGCTCGGAGAACCGGGCATTCAGCTCCTCCGGAGACGGGATCGGCCCTGAGAACTCCAGAAATTGGAGCGGATTATTGTCCTTGAGGTTGATCTCCGGGTGCTCGCTGCCCCCAAAGCAGCACAGGAACCCCAGGGCATGACGACTCCTCTTCCGGAGAGCCATGGTAGTCGTGTACGGTGCTATCTGCTGATCATGATCTGCGGGAAAACAGAAGAAGAATATAGAGATAAGGAACCAGTCAATATAAATATATTATATATATATATATATATATATATATATATACATATATACATTTACATATACATACACATACATCCATACATCATCATCATCCTCATCATTGAACGCTTCCTCCAGAGCCCCCCTCATCGTCCGTCCCAGCCCCAGTTTCTGGTATTGCAGGTAATAATCTTTATAGTAGTGGGATATCGGAGGAAATGCAGCATAGGACTGGACGATTTGTCAGAATTATGAATACAGCTCTGGAGGCAACTGGAGGAAGAGCCACAATTAAACAGATTCCCATGACCCTCATTAACAATACGTCATCAATACACGACTCAAGTGCAATTATCAGTGCATCATTGAGTAATTAAGTCATTAAGTAACTGTGTGCTATCATTCTGGTTTCAGAAGCTAATCTAGAGAGCCCCGGAGCGCAGGTCCCCGCCTGGCAGACAGGGGGCAGCGTGGAGCCCCATCCGCCATCACTGTATGAACGCCTCCGATGGGGCAGCTCTCATAATTCATCCAATATGTGCAGAGAAGAACAGCTCCATTATGAGGCCGGTCCCAGAATCACCGGATCACCGGATCTACAGGAACAAGTGCAGCTATTAATAGAAAAGGAAGAAAAATCCAAAAAATCAACACAAACACGAGCCCCCAAACCGAGGAGAAGAAGAAACAGAGAAAAATACTGACCTCAAACAGAAAGAAAGTAACAAAAACACTGAGATCTGATATCTGCGCCATGAAGAGTTAAAAGTTCTGTGTAAAATGGCAACAATGTGGCTGCATTATAAACACAGTAACAGTGGAACTGGCAGCGACCCAGAACTATTCACAGGTCCACTGTCACATAGAAACGACTCCGCTGCTGTAACCGACAAACTAACCGAAATATCTACACTACTGCTCACTCCAATAATACCGCCACCCTGTACACTAACAACTACTACACTGCAATGTATGCAAGATATCGCTACTATAATACTGCCCCTATATACAGGAATATAACTACTATAATACTGCCCCTATATACAAGAATATACCTACTATAATACTGCCCCTATATACAAGAATATAACTACTATAATACTGCCCCTATGTACAAGAATATAACTACTATAATACTGCCCCTATGTACAAGAATATAACTGCTATAATACTGCCCCTATATACAGGAATATAACTACTATAATACTGCCCCTATATACAAGAATATAACTACTATAATACTGCCCCTATGTACAAGAATATAACTACTATAATACTGCCCCTATGTACAAGAATATAACTGCTATAATACTGCCCCTATATACAGGAATATAACTACTATAATACTGCCCCTATATACAAGAATATAACTACTATAATACTGCCCCTATATACAAGAATATAACTACTATAATACTGCCCCTATATACAAGAATATAACTACAATAATACTGCCCCTATATACAGGAATATATCTACTATAATACTGCCCCTATATACAAGAATATAACTGCTATAATACTGCCCCTATATACAGGAATATAACTACTATAATACTGCCCCTATATACAAGAATATAACTACTATAATACTGCCCCTATATACAAGAATATAACTACTATAATACTGCCCCTATATACAAGAATATAACTACAATAATACTGCCCCTATGTACAAGAATATAACTACTATAATACTGCCCCTATATACAGGAAAATAACTACTATAATACTGCCCCTATATACAAGAATATAACTACAATAATACTGCACCTATGTACAAGAAAATAACTACTATAATACTGCCCCTATGTACAAGAATATAACTGCTATAATACTGCTCCTATGTACAAGAATATAACTACCATAATACCACCCCCAATGTACAAGAATATAACTACCATAATACCACCCCCAATGTACAAGAATATAACTACTATAATACTGCCCCTATGTACAAGAATATAACTACAATAATACTGCTCCTATGTACAAGAATATAACTACTATAATACTGCCCCTATGTACAAGAATATAACTGCTATAATACTGCTCCTATGTACAAGAATATAACTACCATAATACCACCCCCAATGTACAAGAATATAACTACCATAATACCACCCCCAATGTACAAGAATATAA
Organism: Anomaloglossus baeobatrachus; assembly: GCF_048569485.1. Taxonomy (NCBI): domain Eukaryota; kingdom Metazoa; phylum Chordata; class Amphibia; order Anura; family Aromobatidae; genus Anomaloglossus; species Anomaloglossus baeobatrachus. The sequence continues at coordinate 12,794,383 of NC_134355.1, read as the reverse complement.
CTACTATAATACTGCCCCTATGTACAAGAATATAACTACTATAATACTGCCCCTATATACAAGAATATAACTACTATAATACTGCCCCTATATACAAGAATATAACTACTATAATACTGCCCCATGTACAAGAATATAACTACTATAATACTGCTCCTATGTACAAGAATATATCTACTATAACACTGCCCCTATGTACAAGAATATAACTACTATGATACTACCCCCTATATACAAGAATATAACTACTATAATACCACCCCCTATGTACAAGAATATAACTACTATAATACCGCCCCCTATGTACAAGAATATAACTACTATAATACCGCCCCCTATGTACAAGAATATAACTACTATAATACCACCCCCTATGTACAAGAATATATCTACTATAATACTGCCCCCTATGTACAAGAATATAACTACTATAATACTGCCTCTATGTACAAGAATATATCTACTATAACACTGCCCCTAATATACAAGAATATAACTACTATAATACTGCTCCTATGTACAAGAATATAACTACTATAATACTGTCCCTATGTACAAGAATATAACTACTATAATACTGCCCCTAATATACAAGAATATAACTACTACAATACTGCTCCTATGTATAAGAATATAACTACTATAATACTGCCCCTATGTACAAGAATATAACTACTATAATACTGCTCCTATGTATAAGAATATATCTACTATAATACTGCCCCTATGTACAAGAATATAACTACTATGATACTACCCCCTATATACAAGAATATAACTACTATAATACTGCCCCTATATACAAGAATATAACTACAATAATACTGCTCCTATGTACAAGAATATATCTACTATAATACTGCTCCTATGTATAAGAATATAACTACTATAATACTGCCCCTATGTACAAGAATATAACTACTATAATACTGCTCCTATGTACAAGAATATAACTACTATAATACTGCTCCTATGTATAAGAATATAACTACTATAATACTGCTCCTATGTACAATAATATAACTACTATAATACTGCTCCTATATACAAGAATATAACTACTATAATACTGCCCCCTATATACAAGAATATAACTACTATAATACTGCCCCTAGGTACAAGGATATAACTACTATAATAGTGCCCCTATGTACAAGAATATAACTACTATAATACTGCCCCTATGTACAAGAATATAACTACTATAATACTGCCCCTATGGAGAAGAAAATAACTACTATAATACTGCCCCTATGTACAAGAATATAACTACTATAATACTGCCTCTATATACAATAATATAACTACTATAATACTGCCTCTATATACAATAATATAACTACTATAATACTGCCCCTATGTATAAGAATATATCTACTATAATACTGCCCCCTATATACAAGAATATAACTACTATAATACTGCTCCTATGTACAAGAATATAACTACTATAATACTGCCACATGTACAAGAATATAACTACTATAATACTGCTCCTATGTACAAGAATATAACTACTATAATACTGCCCCTATGTACAAGAATATAACTATTATAATACTGCCCCTTATATACAAGAATATAACTACTATAATACTGCCCCTTATATACAAGAATATAACTACTATAATACTGCCCCTTATATACAAGAATATAACTACTATAATACTGCCCCTTATATACAAGAATATATCTACTATAATACTGCCCCCTATGTACAAGAATATAACTACTATAATACTGCCCCTATGTACAAGAATATAACTACTATAATACTGCTCCTATATACAAGAATATAACTACTATAATACTGGTCCAATGTACAAGAATATAACTACTATAATACTGCCCCTATGTACAAGAATATAACTACTATAATACTGCCCCTATGTAGAAGAATATAACTACTATAATACTGGTCCAATGTACAAGAATATAACTACTATAATACTGCCCCTATGTACAAGAATATAACTACTATAATACTGCTCCTATGTGCAAGAATATAACTACTATAATACTGCCCCTATGTACAAGAATATAACTACTATAATACTGCCCCTATGTACAAGAATATAACTACTATAATACTGCCCCTATGTACAAGAATATAACTGCTATAATACTGGTCCAATGTACAAGAATATAACTACTATAATACTGGTCCAATGTACAAGAATATAACTACTATAATACTGCCCCTATGTACAAGAATATAACTACTATAATACTGCCCCTATGTAGAAGAATATAACTGCTATAATATTGCCTCTATATAAAGATTAGTCGCTGTTGTCCCGTTCCCGGCTTTCTTTGTAGCGGTGGGTGAGGCGTCTTATTTCGGCGCTGTCTTGCTCGTCACTTTGGATATTCTGACATTTGGTGGATTTCTATGGCTATATGGAAGCCTCGTTACTCCATTTCCCCTCCTTCCGTTTCGCGCACAGATCAGACTTTATCAGAAGAGACGTTTCCGCGTCACTAGTTATAATAATAGAGCACTTGTCACATTTGTATTTTTTTGAGCATTTCTGTATTTTTTTTATTTTTGGTGTCTGTTTCTATAAGGAGCAAAGGCTGGAAATCAGAAGGTGTAGAGTGAACAGTCCGGACTCTCCGCTCGTACACTGTAACAAACCCTCAGCTGTGGGATCGTGCACCGATTCTCATTCCTAGGGTGAAGTCCACACGAGGCAGATTCTTGCACCACAGTCTATGGTGGTAGCAGCAGTCTCCGGATGTATCCACAATGTCGCTGCCGCAGTCCACAGTGGGTTTTCCCGCACCCCGCAGCCGCACAGGATTTTTCGCTCTTTTGGGGCTTCAGATCCAAAGTTTACATTAGAAGTAAATGTATTTGTGCGGATGAGCGCGGGGTCTTTGTTGGGTGATGATGTCAGTGGCATTTCCCCTCGTCTTGTGCACAGCCTCCGAATTCATGGCTGACATTTACACAAACTCTTAAAGGGCTGCTTAGCATAATGGTTCCATAAGGCGGGGGTCCCACAAGCGTCCAGTGATCGCAGCACAGGGGTCTCCGCCACTAATAGCCAACCAAAGCCACTGACTGCACCTGGGGCTGGGGGAGCAGAGGTGCGGGTACCTGCAGCTTCAGAGGGGGGCGCAATGGCTGCTGCACCAGAGTCTGGGGGGCCCTGCTGTCACATGCACCCCGCAATAGCACAAGACCTGACCCACATAGTCCTGCCCCAATGCACTCGCCAATCAAACGAGCAGTGAAGCGTCCTAGCTTTCACACCACACACACACACACACCACACACACACACACCACACACACACACACACACACACACACACACACACCACACACACACACACCACACACACACACCAACGCACGCATTGCACGGTCCGTGGTGTAGGTGCGTATGTGTGTGCACATGTTCAGCGTGTGCTGTCAGTGTGACATCTGCATAGCACACGGACAGCATGAATTTCTATACTCACCTGTCCATGGTGCTGCTGTCTCCAGCGCTGCTGCTGCTGCTTCCGGTCCTCGGTGCATGAGCATAATGAGCGGGGGTTGGAAGCACGTGACAGCAGTGGCAGAGACAGCAGAAGACAGCAGCGTCGGACACAGCAGAAGACAGCAGCGGTGAGGAAAGCAGAAAACAGTAGAGACAGCAGAAGAGAGCAGCGGCAGAGACAGCAGAAGACAGCAGCGGCGGAGACAGCAGAAGACAGCAGCGGCAAAGACAGCAGAAGACAGCAGCGTCGGAGACAGCAGAAGACAGCAGCGGCAAAGACAGCAGGAGACAGCAGAAGACAGCAGCGGCAAAGACAGTAGAAGACAGCAGCAGCGGAGACAGCAGAAGACAGCAGTGGCACAGACAGCAGAAGACAGCAGCGGCGGAGACAGCAGAAGACAGCAGCGGCAGAGACAGCAGAAGACAGCAGCGGCAGAGACAGCATAAGACAGCAGCGGCAGAGACAGCAGAAAACAGCAGCGGCGGAGACAGCAGAAGACAGCAGCAGCAGAGACAGCAGAAGACAGCAGCGGCAGAGACAACAGAAGACAGCAGCAGCAGAGACAGCAGAAGACAGCAGCAGCAGAGACAGCAGAAGACAGCAGCGGCGGAGACAGCAGAAGACAGCAGCAGCAGCAGAGACAGCAGAAGACAGCAGCAGCGGAGACAGCAGAAGACAGCAGCAGCAGAGACAGCAGAAGACAGCAGCAGCAGAGACAGCAGAAGACAGCAGCAGCGGAGACAGCAGAAGACAGCTGCGGCGGAGAAAGCAGAAGACAGCAGCGGCAAAGACAGCAGAAGACAGCAGCGTCGGACACAGCAGAAGACAGCAGCGTCAAAGACAGGAGGAGACAGCAGCGGCAAAGACAGTAGAAGACAGCAGCAGCGGAGACAGCAGAAGACAGCAGCGGCGGAGACAGCAGAAGACAGCAGCGGCGGAGACAGCAGAAGACAGCTGCGGCGGAGACAGCAGAAGACAGCTGCGGCGGAGACAGCAGAAGACAGCTGCGGCGGAGACAGCAGAAGACAGCTGCGGCGGAGACAGCAGAAGACAGCAGCGGCAAAGACAGCAGGAGACAGCAGCGGCAAAGACAGTAGAAGACAGCAGCAGCGGAGACAGCAGAAGACAGCAGCGGCGGAGACAGCAGAAGACAGCAGCGGCGGAGACAGCAGAAGACAGCAGCGGCGGAGACAGCAGAAGACAGCAGCGGCGGAGACAGCAGAAGACAGCAGCAGCGGCAAAGACAGTAGAAGACAGCAGCAGCGGAGACAGCAGAAGACAGCAGCGGCGGAGACAGCAGAAGACAGCAGCGGCGGAGACAGCAGAAGACAGCTGCGGCGGAGACAGCAGAAGACAGCTGCGGCGGAGACAGCAGAAGACAGCAGCGGCGGAGACAGCAGAAGACAGCAGCGGCAAAGACAGTAGAGACAGCAGAAGGCAGCAGCAGCGGCAAAGACAGTAGAAGACAGCAGCAGCGGAGACAGCAGAAGACAGCAGCGGCGGAGACAGCAGAAGACAGCAGCGGCGGAGACAGCAGAAGACAGCTGCGGCGGAGACAGCAGAAGACAGCTGCGGCGGAGACAGCAGAAGACAGCTGCGGCGGAGACAGCAGAAGACAGCTGCGGCGGAGACAGCAGAAGACAGCAGCGGCGGAGACAGCAGAAGACAGCAGCGGCGGAGACAGCAGAAGACAGCAGCGGCAAAGACAGCAGAAGACAGCAGCGTCGGACACAGCAGAAGACAGCAGCGGCAAAGACAGCAGGAGACAGCAGCGGCAAAGACAGTAGAAGACAGCAGCAGCGGAGACAGCAGAAGACAGCAGTGGCAGAGACAGCAGAAGACAGCAGCGGCGGAGACAGCAGAAGACAGCAGCGGCAGAGACAGCAGAAGACAGCAGCAGCAGAGACAGCAGAAGACAGCAGCGGCAGAGACAGCAGAAAACAGCAGCGGCGGAGACAGCAGAAGACAGCAGCAGCAGAGACAGCAGAAGACATCAGCAGCAGAGACAGCAGAAGACAGCTGCGGCAGAGACAGCAGAAGACAGCAGCAGCAGAGACAGCAGAAGACAGCAGCGGCGGAGACAGCAGAAGACAGCAGAAGACAGCAGCGGCGGAGATAGCAGAAGACAGCAGTGGCAAAGACAGTAGAAGACAGCAGCAGCGGAGACAGCAGAAGACAGCAGTGGCAGAGACAGCAGAAGACAGCATCGTCGGACACAGCAGAAGACAGCAGCGGCAAAGACAGCAGAAGACAGCAGCGGTGAAGAAAGCAGAAAACAGCAGAGACAGCAGAAGGCAGCAGCAGCGGCAAAGACAGCAGAAGACAGCAGCAGCGGAGACAGCAGAAGACAGCTGCGGTGGAGACAGCAGAAGACAGCTGCGGCGGAGACAGCAGAAGACAGCAGCGGCGGACACAGCAGAAGACAGCAGCGGCAGAGACAGCAGAAGACAGCAGCGGCAGAGACAGCAGAAGACAGCAGCGGCAGAGACAGCAGAAGACAGCAGCGGCGGAGACAGCAGAAGACAGCAGCGGCGGAGACAACAGAAGACAGCAGTGGCAGAGACAGCAGAAGACAGCAGCGGCAAAGACAGCAGAAGACAGCAGCAGCGGAGACAGCAGAAGACAGCAGCGTCGGACACAGCAGAAGACAGCAGTGGCAAAGACAGCAGAAGACAGCAGCAGCGGAGACAGCAGAAGACAGCAGCGGTGAAGAAAGCAGAAAACAACAGAGACAGCAGAAGGCAGCAGCAGCGGCAAAGACAGCAGAAGACAGCAGCAGCGGAGACAGCAGAAGACAGCAGCGGCAGAGACAGCAGAAGACAGCAGCGGCAGAGACAGCAGAAGACAGCAGCGGCGGAGAAAGCAGAAGACAGCAGCGGCAGAGACAGCAGAAGACAGCAGCGGCAGAGACAGCAGAAGACAGCAGCGGCGGAGACAGCAGAAGACAGCAGCGGCGGAGACAACAGAAGACAGCAGTGGCAGAGACAGCAGAAGACAGCAGCGGCAAAGACAGCAGAAGACAGCAGCAGCGGAGACAGCAGAAGACAGCAGCGTCGGACACAGCAGAAGACAGCAGTGGCAAAGACAGCAGAAGACAGCAGCAGCGGAGACAGCAGAAGACAGCAGCGGTGAAGAAAGCAGAAAACAGCAGAGACAGCAGAAGGCAGCAGCAGCGGCAAAGACAGCAGAAGACAGCAGCAGCGGAGACAGCAGAAGACAGCAGCGGCAGAGACAGCAGAAGACAGCAGCGGCGGAGAAAGCAGAAGACAGCAGCGGCGGAGACAGCAGAAGATAGCATCGGCGAAGACAGCAGAAGACAGCAGCGGTGGACAAGGTGAGTATATAAATTCAGTTTATTTCACAGAAATGTGTTTTTTTCGGTTACATGTCACACTGATGTCACATGGAGTACATCATAGTGAGCTCCATGTGACTCCTGTGCTCCCGGAGAAAAAAGGCTAACTGAAAAGATGGTAATAGCAGCCTCAGACTCCTCTGGTCTCTTCATCAGGCTCCGTATAACACAATCTGAAGAGTCACATATTTATACACAACAGGACATGGAATGGGGCAGTAAATAAGACAAGAGACGTGAAGCAGAACTATCAGTATGACAAGGGGACGAGCAGTTGTGGCAGTAAATATTGCAGCAGTTCATAGATAAGGAGTGCGGATGCTTTATTGTCCTCTGATTGGGGTCTAGTCCGGGCTGTGACGCCCCCAGATGCCCTGAGGAGCACATTTCTGCATATAGGCACAGTACAGCACTATTATGTAGACAGACACTGTATATAGGCACAGTACGGCACTATTATGTAGACAGACACTGTATATAGGCACAGTACGGCACTATTATGTAGACAGACACTGTATATAGGCACAGTACGGCACTATTATGTAGACAGACACTGGATATAGGCAGAGTACGGCACTATTATGTAGACAGACACTGTATATAGGCACAGTACGGCACTATTATGTAGACAGACACTGTATATAGGCACAGTACGGCACTATTATGTAGACAGACACTGGATATAGGCAGAGTACAGCACTATTATGTAAACAGACACTATATATAGGCACAGTACGGCACTATTATGTAGACAGACACTGTATATAGGCACAGTACGGCACTATTATGTAGCCAGACACTGTATATAGGCACAGTACGGCACTATTATGTAGCCAGACACTGTATACAGGCACAGTACAGCACTATTATGTAGACAGACACTGTATATAGGCACAGTACAGCACTATTATGTAGACAGACACTGTAGATAGGCACAGTACGGCACTATTATGTAGACAGACACTGTATATAGGCACAGTACGGCACTATTATGTAGACAGACACTGTAGATAGGCACAGTACGGCACTATTATGTAGACAGACACTGTATATAGGCACAGTACAGCACTATTATGTAGACAGACACTGTATATAGGCAGAGTACGGCACTATTATGTAGACAGACACTGTATATAGGCACAGTACAGCACTATTATGTAGACAGACACTGTAGATAGGCACAGTACGGCACTATTATGTAGACAGACACTGTATATAGGCACAGTACGGCACTATTATGTAGACAGACACTGTATATAGGCACAGTACGGCACTATTATGTAGACAGACACATATATAGGCACAGTACGGCACTATTATGTAGACAGACACTGTATATAGGCACAGTACGGCACTATTATGTAGACATACACTGTATATAGGCACAGTACGGCACTATTATGTAGACAGACACTTTATATAGGCACAGTACGGCACTATTATGTAGACAGACACTGTATATAGGCACAGTACGGCACTATTATGTAGACAGACACTGTAGATAGGCACAGTACGGCACTATTATGTAGACAGACACGTATATAGGCACAGTACGGCACTATTATGTAGACAGACACTGTATATAGGCACAGTACGGCACTATTATGTAGACATACACTGTATATAGGCACAGTACGGCACTATTATGTAGACAGACACTGTATATAGGCACAGTACGGCACTATTTTGTAGACAGACACTGTAGATAGGCACAGTACGGCACTATTATGTAGACAGACACTGTATATAGGCACAGTACGGCACTATTATGTAGACAGACACGTATATAGGCACAGTACGGCACTATTATGTAGACAGACACTGTATATAGGCACAGTACGGCACTATTATGTAGACAGACACTGTATATAGGCACAGTACGGCACTATTATGTAGACAGACACTGTATATAGGCACAGTACGGCACTATTATGTAGACAGACACTGTATATAGGCACAGTACGGCACTATTATGTAGACAGACACGTATATAGGCACAGTACGGCACTATTATGTAGACAGACACTGTATATAGGCACAGTACGGCACTATTATGTAGACAGACACTGTATATAGGCACAGTACGGCACTATTATGTAGACAGACACTGTATATAGGCACAGTACGGCACTATTATGTAGACAGACACGTATATAGGCACAGTACGGCACTATTATGTAGACAGACACTGTATATAGGCACAGTATTGCACTATTATGTAGACAGACACGTATATAGGCACAGTACGGCACTATTATGTAGACAGACACTGTATATAGGCACAGTACGGCACTATTATGTAGACAGACACTGTATATAGGCACAGTACGGCACTATTATGTAGACAGACACTGTATATAGGCACAGTACGGCACTATTATGTAGACAGACACTGTATATAGGCACAGTACGGCACTATTATGTAGACAGACACTGTATATAGGCACAGTACGGCACTATTATGTAGACAGACACTGTATATAGGCACAGTACGGCACTATTATGTAGACAGACACTGTATATAGGCACAGTACGGCACTATTATGTAGACGGACACTGTATATAGGCATAGGACATAGTGTAGGCTGTATTCTTTTGGCACGGTTTGTGTGGACAGTATTTTTTATGTCTCTTTTCTATTGGTTTTATAGAGGAAAGGTTTCTTCTATATCTAAAACAAAGCAGCTTTTCATGTGACGGCCGCGTGAGACTTGTAGTGCCGCCCTGACACCTTCCATATAATATGGATATAGCGTAAGACTGGACGCCGCTGCTGTACGCTCCTCCGTGGCGTCTCATTAACACCTCAAAGCCTGAAGGGGTTAAGAGACTTCTCGTCTTGCAGCGGTGACGGCAGCCCTTACATGAGGTAAGACCACACATCCCCTCCAAGAACAATCATTTATTCAGCTCCCAATCCCATAGATTTAAATAACGCTCGCTCCCTGCCAGCGGCCGCACCGATGATTCATGGGAAGTACGGAGCAGGAAATGATGAGCGCAACTGGATCCATCAGGGATGAAGTAACACTGAAACTAAGAGCAGATGAAACGTGTCCCGGAGATAAAGCCTCCATCACTAGAACATCACAGGAGCTGCAACTGGGGGGAATTTAAAGGGGTAGCACGCATCTCCCCCTGAAAATCATATATTACAATACTCTCATCACTGATTATCACGGTCATGCTGCCATTTCTAGACGATGCTGCATTCCAAAGTAACGACACATTATTCAGCTTGGCTTACACTGGGGGCGCTGTTGCATTGAGGCCTGTGGGAAATATAGTGTGAAATATAGGACAGTGGTTAAAGGCGGTACTGCAAGTGAAAAAAAAAATGAAAATGTTTCCAGAAGATTACAGAAGCTCCAGTTTTGTTTATTTGATTGTTTGTTTTTACAAATGTTTCAACTTTATTTTGAAAGCTGCTGATTTGGAGAATTGATGTCAGGTCTTCTCCTTCACTGCAGGATAAGAAATATGACGACATTACCCTGCAAACCCGACCCCAATCACCTGCAAAAGGGGATGAGAAACCACAGCTGCTGTACAAGAGACTGCCTCTCCATAAAGCACTGACCTATTTAGGTATTTGCAATTTAAGCAACAGGAATCAGAGACCAGAGGCGCAGGTGTAAACAGTATTGGGGGAGGTGCTGGGACTGCAGTAAGCGACACTCAGGTGGCGGGTGCGGGACTTTCCTCCCTAACGTTTGTCTTGACGCCACATTCACGTCTTTCAGGGAAGTTGCTGAGTGACGCCGGGCGGAGCAGGACCCGGTGACTGCCCTGTACGGGAGCGTCCCCCGCGGAGCAGGACCCAGTGACTGCACTGCACGGGAGCGTCCCCCGCGGAGCAGGACCTGGTGACTGCCCTGTACGGGAGCTTCCCCCGTGGAGCAGGACCCAGTGACTGCCCTGTACAGGAGCTTTCCCCGCGGAGCGGGACCCGGTTACTGCCCTATACAGGAGCTTTGCCCGAGGAGCGGGACCCAGTGACTGCCCTGTACGGGAGCTTCCCCCGCGGAGCAGGACCCGGTGACTGCCCTGTACGGGAGCTTCCCCCGCGGAGCGGGACCCAGTGACTGCCCTGTACGGGAGCTTCCCCCGCGGAGCAGGACCCGGTGACTGCCCTGTACAGGAGCTTTCCCCACGGAGCGGGACCCAGTGACTGCCCTGTACGGGAGCTTCCCCCGCGGAGCGGGACCCAGTGACTGCCCTGTACGGGAGCTTTCCCCGCGGAGCGGGACCCAGTGACTGCCCTGTACGGGAGCTTCCCCCGCGGAGCGGGACCCAGTGACTGCCCTGTACGGGAGCTTCCCCCGCGGAGCGGGACCCAGTGACTGCCCTGTACGGGAGCTTTCCCCGAGGAGCGGGACCCAGTGACTGCCCTGTACGGGAGCTTTCCCAGCGGAGCGGGACCCGGTTACTGCCCTATACGGGAGCTTTTCCCGCGGAGCGGGACCCGGTGACTGCCCTGTACAGGAGCTTTCCCCGCGGAGCAGGGCCCGGTGACTACCCTGTACGGGAGCTTTCCCCGCGGAGCAGGGCCCGGTGACTGCCCTATACGGGAGCTTTCCCCGCGGAGCAGGACCCAGTGACTGCCCTGTACGGGAACTTCCCCTGCGGAGCAGGACCCGGTGACTGCCCTGTACGGGAGCCTCCCCCGAGGAGCAGGACTCGGTTACTGCCCTGTACGGGAGCTTCCCCCGCGGAGCAGGACCCGGTGACTGCCCTGTACGGGAGCCTCCCCCGAGGAGCAGGACCCGGTGACTGCCCTGTATGGGAGCTTTCCCCGTGGAGCAGGACCCGGTGACTGCCCTGTATGGGAGCTTTCCCCGTGGAGCAGGACCCGGTGACTGCCCTGTATGGGAGCTTTCCCCGTGGAGCAGGACCCGGTGACTGCCCTGTACGGGAGCTTTCCCCGCGGAGCGGGACCCAGTTACTGCCCTATACAGGAGCTTCCCCCGCGGAGCGGGACCCGGTGACTGCCCTATACAGGAGCATCCCCCGCGGAGCGGGACCCGGTGACAGTCCTGTATGGGAGCTTTCCCCGCAGAGCAGGACCCGGTGACTACCCTGTACGGGAGCTTTCCCCGTGGAGCAGGACCCGGTGACTGCCCTGTACAGGAGCTTTCCCCGCGGAGCAGGGCCCGGTGACAGCCCTGTACAGGAGCTTTCCCCGAGGAGCAGGACCCGGTGACTGCCCTGTACGGGAGCTTTCCCCGCGGAGCAGGACTCGGTTACTGCCCTGTACGGGAGCTTCCCCCGCGGAGCAGGACCCGGTGACTGCCCTGTACGGGAGCCTCCCCCGAGGAGCAGGACCCGGTTACTGCCCTGTACGGGAGCCTCCCCCGAGGAGCAGGACCCGGTTACTGCCCTGTACGGCAGCTTTCCCCGATGAGCAGGACCCGGTGACTGCCCTGTATGGGAGCTTTCCCCGCGGAGCAGGACCCAGGGACTGCCCTGTACGTGAGTGTCCCCCGCGGAGAAGGACCCGGTGACTGTCCTGTATGGGAGCTTTCCCCGCGGAGCGGGACCCAGTAACTGCCCTGTACGGGAGCTTTCCCCGCGGAGCGGGACCCGGTGACTGCCCTGTATGGGAGCTTTCCCTGCGGAGCAGGACCCGGGGACTGCCCTGTACGTGAGTGTCTCCCGCGGTGAAGGACTCAGTGACTGCCCTGTACGGGAGCTTTCCCCGCGGAGCGGGACCCGGTGACTGCCCTATACGGGAGCTTCCCCCGCGGAGCGGGACCCGGTGACTGCCCTGTACAGGAGCTTTCCCCGCGGAGCAGGACCCGGTGACTGCCCTGTACGGCAGCTTTCCCCGCGGAGCAGGACCCGGTGACTGCCCTGTACGGGAGCTTTCCCCGCGGAGCAGGGCCCGGTGACTGCCCTGTATGGGAGCTTTCCCCGAGGAGCAGGACCCGGTGACTGCCCTGTACGGGAGCTTTCCCCGCGGAGCAGGGCCCGGTGACTGCCCTGTATGGCAGCTTTCCCCGAGGAGCAGGACCCAGTGACTGCCCTGTACGGCAGCTTTCCCCGAGGAGCAGGACCCGGTGATTGCCCTGTATGGGAGCTTTCCCCGCGGAGCGGGACCCAGTAACTGCCCTGTACGGGAGCTTTCCCCGCGGAGCGGGACCCAGTAACTGCCCTGTACGGGAGCTTTCCCCGCGGAGCGGGACCCGGTGACTGCCCTGTATGGGAGCTTTCCCTGCGGAGCAGGACCCGGGGACTGCCCTGTACGTGAGTGTCTCCCGCGGTGAAGGACCCAGTGACTGCCCTGTACGGGAGCTTTCCCCGTGGAGCGGGACCCGGTAACTGCCCTGTACGGGAGCTTTCCCCGTGGAGCGGGACCCGGTAACTGCCCTGTACGGGAGCTTTCCCCGTGGAGCGGGACCCGGTAACTGCCCTGTACGGGAGCTTCCCCCACGGAGCGGGACCCGGTGACTGCCCTGTACAGGAGCTTTCCCCGCGGAGCGGGACTCAGTGACTACCCTGTACGGGAGCTTTCCCCGCAGCCGCCGGAGGTTACTGGACTCCTGTGTGGTCCTACAGCTCAGAGCGGAGACATTCTTCATGGATTGTGCAGAGCGGACCCCAATGTTTACATGTGAGACCCCATAATCTGCAGGTGGTGTTGTCCTAGGCCATGTGCGGGGGACGCGGGAGGGTAATATCCAGGAATTAATGTCCCGTTTTATCACCTCGGCAGCCGTCGCCCATCTGGGCCTCAGATACTGGATCCAGCAATGGAGGACAACATCTGTCCTGAGCGCAGGATTAATGGCCGGAAACGGCAAAACGGCAGGTGCAAAACTACGAGGGAAACCTGATCAGTGTGGATCATAAGCAGCTGCGAGAGGCTGAGATACAGTATCATATGAGGGGATTAGATACAGCAGCTCAGCAGACAGTATCACACAGGATAGGATTAGATACACAGCTCAGCAGACAGTATCACACAGGACAGGATTAGATACATGGTTCAGCAGACAGTATCACACAGGAGAGGATTAGATACACGGCTCAGCAGACAGTATTACACAGGATAGGATTAGATACACGGCTCAGCAGACATTATCACACAGGATAGGATTAGATATACGGCTCAGCAGATGGTATCACACAGGACAGGATTAGATACATGGCTCAGCAGACAGTATCACACAGGAGAGGATTAGATACACAGCTCAGCAGACAGTATCACACAGGATAGGATTAGATACATGGCTCAGCAGACAGTATCACACAGGAGAGGATTAGATACACAGCTCAGCAGACAGTATCACACAGGATAGGATTAGATACACAGCTCAGCAGACAGTATCACACATGAGAGGATTAGATACACAGCTCAGCAGACAGTATCACACAGGATAGGATTAGATACACAGCTCAGCAGACAGTATCACACAGGAGAGGATTAGATACACAGCTCAGCAGACAGTATCACACAGGATAGGATTAGATACACAGCTCAGCAGACAGTATCACACAGGATAGGATTAGATACACAGCTCAGCAGACAGTATCACACACGGTGTTAGATACAGCAGCACAGTGTGAATAGTGCCGCTGGTTGCAGGGATTCTGGTAACCCTTTCTGTTCTGGCTCTTATGTAGGCATTCTCTCGGGGGTCTTCCCTCCATTACTCAGGCCTCCACATTTCTCAGTTAATGTTCTATGTAATAATCCCCGGTGGTGCCGCAAACAGGGAAAACCTGTGCAGTCTGTGACCCTCAGCGCTGGGGGTGACCACCATGTCTGCTGAACACCTGCACAGTCTGCGGACCGGGTGATGGCGGAGAACACTCTGCCTTATGGCCCCATGTCACAGGGCGTCTTCCCTGTGTGCAGAGGTCTCATGTATGGACCCCTCCTGCGTCCTCTGTATAACACCCTGCGCTGGGGCAGTGAGGTCTCATGTATGGACCCTGCCTGCGTCCTCTGTATAACACCCTGCGCTGGGGCAGTGAGATCTCATGTATGGACCCCGCCTGCGTCCTCTGTATAACACCCTGCGCTGGGGCAGTGAGATCTCATGTATGGACACCGCCTGCGTCCTCTGTATAACACCCTGCGCTGGGGCAGTGAGATCTCGTGTATGGACCCCGCCTGCGTCCTCTGTATAACACCCTGCGCTGGGGCAGTGAGATCTCATGTATGGACCCCGCCTGCGTCCTCTGTATAACACCCTGCGCTGGGACAGTGAGATCTCATGTATGGACCCTGCCTGCGTCCTCTGTATAACACCCTGCGCTGGGGCAGTGAGATCTCATGTATGGACCCCACCTGCGTCCTCTGTATAACACCCTGCGCTGGGGCAGTGAGATCTCATGTATGGACCTCGCCTGCGTCCTCTGTATAACACCCTGCGCTGGGGCAGTGAGATCTCATGTATGGACCCCGCCTGCGTCCTCTGTATAACACCCTGCGCTGGGGCAGTGAGATCTCATGTATGGACCTCGCCTGCGTCCTCTGTATAACACCCTGCGCTGGGGCAGTGAGATCTCATGTATGGACCTCGCCTGCGTCCTCTGTATAACACCCTGCGCTGGGGCAGTGAGATCTCGTGTATGGACCCCGCCTGCGTCCTCTGTATAACACCCTGCGCTGGGGCAGTGAGATCTCGTGTATGGACCCCGCCTGCGTCCTCTGTATAACACCCTGCGCTGGGGCAGTGAGATCTCGTGTATGGACCCCGCCTGCGTCCTCTGTATAACACCCTGCGCTGGGGCAGTGAGATCTCATGTATGGACCCCGCCTGCGTCCTCTGTATAACACCCTGCGCTGGGGCAGTGAGATCTCATGTATGGACCCTGCCTGCGTCCTCTGTATAACACCCTGCGCTGGGGCAGTGAGATCTCATGTATGGACCCTGCCTGCGTCCTCTGTATAACACCCTGCGCTGGGGCAGTGAGATCTCATGTATGGACCCCGCCTGCGTCCTCTGTATAACACCCTGCGCTGGGGCAGTGAGATCTCATGTATGGACCCCGCCTGCGTCCTCTGTATAACACCCTGCGCTGGGGCAGTGAGATCTCATGTATGGACCCCGCCTGCGTCCTCTGTATAACACCCTGCGCTGGGGCAGTGAGATCTCATGTATGGACCCCGCCTGCGTCCTCTGTATAACACCCTGCGCTGGGGCAGTGAGATCTCATGTATGGACCCCGCCTGCGTCCTCTGTATAACACCCTGCGCTGGGGCAGTGAGATCTCATGTATGGACCCCGCCTGTGTCCTCTGTATAACACCCTGCGCTGGGGCAGTGAGATCTCATGTATGGACCCCGCCTGCGTCCTCTGTATAACACCCTGCGCTGGGGCAGTGAGATCTCATGTATGGACCTCGCCTGCGTCCTCTGTATAACACCCTGTGCTGGGGCAGTGAGATCTCATGTATGGACCCCGCCTGCGTCCTCTGTATAACACCCTGCACTGGGGCAGTGAGATCTCATGTATGGACCCCGCCTGCGTCCTCTGTATAACACCCTGTGCTGGGGCAGTGAGGTCTCATGTATGGACCCTGCCTGCGTCCTCTGTATAACACCCTGCGCTGGGGCAGTGAGATCTCATGTATGGACCTCGCCTGCGTCCTCTGTATAACACCCCGCGCTGGGGCAGTGAGATCTCATGTATGGACCCTGCCTGCGTCCTCTGTATAACACCCTGCGCTGGGGCAGTGAGATCTCATGTATGGACCCCGCCTGCGTCCTCTGTATAACACCCTGCGCTGGGGCAGAGAGGTCTCATGTATGGACCCCGCCTGCGTCCTCTGTATAACACCCTGCGCTGGGGCAGTGAGATCTCATGTATGGACCCCTCCTGCGTCCTCTGTATAACACCCTGCGCTGGGGCAGTGAGATCTCATGTATGGACCCCGCCTGCGTCCTCTGTATAACACCCTGCGCTGGGGCAGTGAGATCTCATGTATGGACCCCGCCTGCGTCCTCTGTATAACACCCTGCGCTGGGGCAGTGAGATCTCGTGTATGGACCCCGCCTGTGTCCTCTGTATAACACCCTGCGCTGGGGCAGTGAGATCTCGTGTATGGACCCCGCCTGCGTCCTCTGTATAACACCCTGCGCTGGGGCAGTGAGATCTCATGTATGGACCCCGCCTGCGTCCTCTGTATAACACCCTGCGCTGGGGCAGTGAGATCTCATGTATGGACCCTGCCTGCGTCCTCTGTATAACACCCTGCGCTGGGGCAGTGAGATCTCATGTATGGACCCTGCCTGCGTCCTCTGTATAACACCCTGCGCTGGGGCAGTGAGATCTCATGTATGGACCCCGCCTGCGTCCTCTGTATAACACCCTGCGCTGGGGCAGTGAGATCTCATGTATGGACCCCGCCTGCGTCCTCTGTATAACACCCTGCGCTGGGGCAGTGAGATCTCATGTATGGACCCCGCCTGCGTCCTCTGTATAACACCCTGCGCTGGGGCAGTGAGATCTCATGTATGGACCCCGCCTGCGTCCTCTGTATAACACCCTGCGCTGGGGCAGTGAGATCTCATGTATGGACCCCGCCTGCGTCCTCTGTATAACACCCTGCGCTGGGGCAGTGAGATCTCATGTATGGACCCCGCCTGTGTCCTCTGTATAACACCCTGCGCTGGGGCAGTGAGATCTCATGTATGGACCCCGCCTGCGTCCTCTGTATAACACCCTGCGCTGGGGCAGTGAGATCTCATGTATGGACCTCGCCTGCGTCCTCTGTATAACACCCTGTGCTGGGGCAGTGAGATCTCATGTATGGACCCCGCCTGCGTCCTCTGTATAACACCCTGCACTGGGGCAGTGAGGTCTCATGTATGGACCCTGCCTGCGTCCTTTGTATAACACCCTGCGCTGGGGCAGTGAGATCTCATGTATGGACACCGCCTGCGTCCTCTGTATAACACCCTGCGCTGGGGCAGTGAGATCTCATGTATGGACACCGCCTGCGTCCTCTGTATAACACCCTGCGCTGGGGCAGTGAGATCTCATGTATGGACCCCGCCTGCGTCCTCTGTATAACACCCTGTGCTGGGGCAGTGAGGTCTCATGTATGGACCCTGCCTGCGTCCTCTGTATAACACCCTGCGCTGGGGCAGTGAGATCTCATGTATGGACCTCGCCTGCGTCCTCTGTATAACACCCCGCGCTGGGGCAGTGAGGTCTCATGTATGGACCCCGCCTGCGTCCTCTGTATAACACCCTGCGCTGGGGCAGAGAGGTCTCATGTATGGACCCCGCCTGCGTCCTCTGTATAACACCCTGCGCTGGGGCAGTGAGATCTCATGTATGGACCCTGCCTGCGTCCTCTGTATAACACCCTGCGCTGGGGCAGTGAGGTCTCATGTATGAACCCCGCCTGCGTCCTCTGTATAACACCCTGCGCTGGGGCAGTGAGATCTCATGTATGGACCCCGCCTGCGTCCTCTGTATAACACCCTGCGCTGGGGCAGTGAGATCTCATGTATGGACCCCGCCTGCGTCCTCTGTATAACACCCTGCGCTGGGGCAGTGAGATCTCATGTATGGACCTCGCCTGCGTCCTCTGTATAACACCCTGCGCTGGGGCAGTGAGATCTCATGTATGGACCCCGCCTGCGTCCTCTGTATAACACCCTGCGCTGGGGCAGTGAGGTCTCATGTATGGACACCGCCTGCGTCCTCTGTATAACACCCTGCGCTGGGGCAGTGAGATCTCATGTATGGACCCCGCCTGCGTCCTCTGTATAACACCCTGCGCTGGGGCAGTGAGATCTCATGTATGGACACCGCCTGCGTCCTCTGTATAACACCCTGCGCTGGGGCAGAGAGATCTCATGTATGGACCCCGCCTGTGTCCTCTGTATAACACCCTGCGCTGGGGCAGTGAGATCTCATGTATGGACCCCGCCTGCGTCCTTTGTATAACACCCTGCGCTGGGGCAGTGAGATCTCATGTATGGACACCGCCTGCATCCTCTGTATAACACCCTGCGCTGGGGCAGTGAGATCTCATGTATGGACCCTGCCTGCGTCCTCTGTATAACACCCTGCGCTGGGGCAGTGAGGTCTCATGTATGGACCCTGCCTGCGTCCTCTGTATAACACCCTGCGCTGGGGCAGTGAGATCTCATGTATGGACCTCGCCTGCGTCCTCTGTATAACACCCTGTGCTGGGGCAGTGAGATCTCATGTATGGACCCCGCCTGCGTCCTCTGTATAACACCCTGCGCTGGGGCAGTGAGGTCTCATGTATGGACCCCGCCTGCGTCCTCTGTATAACACCCTGCGCTGGGGCAGTGAGGTCTCATGTATGGACCCCGCCTGCGTCCTCTGTATAACACCCTGCGCTGGGGCAGTGAGATCTCATGTATGGACCTCGCCTGCGTCCTCTGTATAACACCCTGCGCTGGGGCAGTGAGATCTCATGTATGGACCCCGCCTGCATCCTCTGTATAACACCCTGCGCTGGGGCAGTGAGATCTCATGTATGGACCCCGCCTGCGTCCTCTGTATAACACCCTGCGCTGGGGCAGTGAGATCTCATGTATGGACCCCGCCTGCGTCCTCTGTATAACACCCTGCGCTGGGGCAGTGAGATCTCATGTATGGACCCTGCCTGCGTCCTCTGTATAACACCATGCGCTGGGGCAGTGAGGTCTCATGTATGGACACCGCCTGCGTCCTCTGTATAACACCCTGCGCTGGGGCAGTGAGATCTCATGTATGGACCCCACCTGCGTCCTCTGTATAACACCCTGCGCTGGGGCAGTGAGATCTCATGTATGGACACCGCCTGCGTCCTCTGTATAACACCCTGCGCTGGGGCAGTGAGATCTCATGTATGGACCCCGCCTGCGTCCTCTGTATAACACCCTGCGCTGGGGCAGTGAGATCTCATGTATGGACCCTGCCTGCGTCCTCTGTATAACACCCTGCGCTGGGGCAGTGAGGTCTCATGTATGGACCCGCCTGCGTCCTCTGTATAACACCATGCGCTGGGGCAGTGAGATCTCATGTATGGACCCTGCCTGCGTCCTCTGTATAACACCCTGCGCTGGGGCAGTGAGATCTCATGTATGGACCCCGCCTGCGTCCTCTGTATAACACCCTGCGCTGGGGCAGTGAGATCTCATGTATGGACCCCACCTGCGTCCTCTGTATAACACCCTGCGCTGGGGCAGTGAGATCTCATGTATGGACCTCGCCTGCATCCTCTGTATAACACCCTGCGCTGGGGCAGTGAGATCTCATGTATGGACCCCGCCTGCGTCCTCTGTATAACACCCTGCGCTGGGGCAGAGAGGTCTCATGTATGGACACCGCCTGCGTCCTCTGTATAACACCCTGCGCTGGGGCAGTGAGGTCTCATGTATGGACCCTGCCTGCGTCCTCTGTATAACACCCTGCGCTGGGGCAGTGAGATCTCATGTATGGACCCCGCCTGCGTCCTCTGTATAACACCCTGCGCTGGGGCAGTGAGATCTCATGTATGGACACCGCCTGCGTCCTCTGTATAACACCCTGCGCTGGGGCAGTGAGATCTCATGTATGGACCCCGCCTGCGTCCTCTGTATAACACCCTGCGCTGGGGCAGTGAGGTCTCATGTATGGACCCCGCCTGCGTCCTCTGTATAACACCCTGCGCTGGGGCAGTGAGGTCTCATGTATGGACCCCGCCTGCGTCCTCTGTATAACACCCTGCGCTGGGGCAGTGAGATCTCATGTATGGACCCCACCTGCGTCCTCTGTATAACACCCTGCGCTGGGGCAGTGAGATCTCATGTATGGACACCGCCTGCGTCCTCTGTATAACACCCTGCGCTGGGGCAGTGAGATCTCATGTATGGACCCCGCCTGCGTCCTCTGTATAACACCCTGCGCTGGGGCAGTGAGATCTCATGTATGGACCCCGCCTGTGTCCTCTGTATAACACCCTGCGCTGGGGCAGTGAGATCTCATGTATGGACCCCGCCTGCGTCCTCTGTATAACACCCTGCGCTGGGGCAGTGAGGTCTCATGTATGGACCCCGCCTGCGTCCTCTGTATAACACCCCACGCTGGGGCAGTGAGATCTCATGTATGGACCCCACCTGCGTCCTCTGTATAACACCCTGCGCTGGGGCAGTGAGATCTCATGTATGGACCCCGCCTGCGTCCTCTGTATAACACCCTGCGCTGGGGCAGTGAGATCTCATGAATGGACCCCGCCTGCGTCCTCTGTATAACACCCTGCGCTGGGGCAGTGAGATCTCATGTATGGACCTCGCCTGCGTCCTCTGTATAACACCCTGCGCTGGGGCAGTGAGATCTCATGTATGGACGCCGCCTGCGTCCTCTGTATAACACCCTGCGCTGGGGCAGTGAGATCTCATGTATGGACCCCGCCTGCATCCTCTGTATAACACCCTGCGCTGGGGCAGTGAGATCTCATGTATGGACACCGCCTGCGTCCTCTGTATAACACCCTGCGCTGGGGCAGTGAGATCTCATGTATGGACCCCGCCTGCGTCCTCTGTATAACACCCTGCGCTGGGGCAGTGAGATCTCATGTATGGACCCCGCCTGCGTCCTCTGTATAACACCCTGCGCTGGGGCAGTGAGATCTCATGTATGGACACCGCCTGCGTCCTCTGTATAACACCCTGCGCTGGGGCAGTGAGATCTCATGTATGGACCCCGCCTGCATCCTCTGTATAACACCCTGCGCTGGGGCAGTGAGATCTCATGTATGGACCTCGCCTGCGTCCTCTGTATAACACCCTGCGCTGGGGCAGTGAGATCTCATGTATGGACCCGCCTGCGTCCTCTGTATAACACCCTGCGCTGGGGCAGTGAGATCTCATGTATGGACCCTGCCTGCGTCCTCTGTATAACACCCTGCGCTGGGGCAGTGAGATCTCATGTATGGACCCCGCCTGCGTCCTCTGTATAACACCCTGCGCTGGGGCAGTGAGATCTCATGTATGGACCCGCCTGCGTCCTCTGTATAACACCCTGCGCTGGGGCAGTGAGATCTCATGTATGGACACCGCCTGCGTCCTCTGTATAACACCCTGCGCTGGGGCAGTGAGGTCTCATGTATGGACCCTGCCTGCGTCCTCTGTATAACACCCTGCGCTGGGGCAGTGAGATCTCATGTATGGACCCCGCCTGCGTCCTCTGTATAACACCCTGCGCTGGGGCAGTGAGATCTCATTATGGACCCTGCCTGCGTCCTCTGTATAACACCCTGCGCTGGGGCAGTGAGATCTCATGTATGGACCCTGCCTGCGTCCTCTGTATAACACCCTGCGCTGGGGCAGTGAGGTCTCATGTATGGACCCCCCCTGCGTCCTCTGTATAACACCCTGCGCTGGGGCAGAGAGGTCTCATGTATGGACCCTGCCTGCGTCCTCTGTATAACACCCTGCGCTGGGGCAGTGAGATCTCATGTATGGACCCTGCCTGCGTCCTCTGTATAACACCCTGCGCTGGGGCAGTGAGGTCTCATGTATGGACCCCACCTGCGTCCTCTGTACAACACCCTGCGCTGGGGCAGTGAGATCTCATGTATGGACCCCGCCTGCGTCCTCTGTATAACACCCTGCGCTGGGGCAGTGAGATCTCATGTATGGACCCCGCCTGCGTCCTCTGTATAACACCCTGCGCTGGGGCAGTGAGATCTCATGTATGGACCCCACCTGCGTCCTCTGTATAACACCCTGCGCTGGGGCAGTGAGATCTCATGTATGGACCCCGCCTGCGTCCTCTGTATAACACCCTGCGCTGGGGCAGTGAGATCTCATGTATGGACCCCGCCTGCGTCCTCTGTATAACACCCTGCGCTGGGGCAGTGAGATCTCATGTATGGACACCGCCTGCGTCCTCTGTATAACACCCTGCGCTGGGGCAGTGAGATCTCATGTATGGACCCCACCTGCGTCCTCTGTATAACACCCTGCGCTGGGGCAGTGAGATCTCATGTATGGACACCGCCTGCGTCCTCTGTATAACACCCCGCGCTGGGGCAGTGAGATCTCATGTATGGACACCGCCTGCGTCCTCTGTATAACACCCTGCGCTGGGGCAGTGAGATCTCATGTATGGACCCCACCTGCGTCCTCTGTATAACACCCTGCGCTGGGGCAGTGAGATCTCATGTATGGACCCCCCCTGCGTCCTCTGTATAACACCCTGCGCTGGGGCAGTGAGATCTCATGTATGGACCTCGCCTGCGTCCTCTGTATAACACCCCACGCTGGGGCAGTGAGATCTCATGTATGGACCCCACCTGCGTCCTCTGTATAACACCCTGCGCTGGGGCAGTGAGATCTCATGTATGGACACCGCCTGCGTCCTCTGTATAACACCCCGCGCTGGGGCAGTGAGATCTCATGTATGGACACCGCCTGCGTCCTCTGTATAACACCCTGCGCTGGGGCAGTGAGATCTCATGTATGGACCCCACCTGCGTCCTCTGTATAACACCCTGCGCTGGGGCAGTGAGATCTCATGTATGGACCCTGCCTGCGTCCTCTGTATAACACCCTGCGCTGGGACAGTGAGATCTCATGTATGGACCCTGCCTGCGTCCTCTGTATAACACCCTGCGCTGGGGCAGTGAGATCTCATGTATGGACCCCGCCTGCGTCCTCTGTATAACACCCTGCGCTGGGACAGTGAGATCTCATGTATGGACACCGCCTGCGTCCTCTGTATAACACCCTGCGCTGGGGCAGTGAGATCTCATGTATGGACCCCGCCTGCGTCCTCTGTATAACACCCTGCGCTGGGACAGTGAGATCTCATGTATGGACCCTGCCTGCGTCCTCTGTATAACACCCTGCGCTGGGGCAGTGAGATCTCATGTATGGACCCCGCCTGCGTCCTCTGTATAACACCCTGCGCTGGGGCAGTGAGGTCTCATGTATGGACCCCGCCTGCGTCCTCTGTATAACACCCTGCGCTGGGGCAGTGAGATCTCATGTATGGACCTCGCCTGCGTCCTCTGTATAACACCCCGCGCGGGGGCAGTGAGATCTCATGTATGGACCCCGCCTGCGTCCTCTGTATAACACCCTGCGCTGGGGCAGTGGGATCTCATGTATGGACCCTGCCTGCGTCCTCTGTATAACACCCTGCGCTGGGGCAGTGAGGTCTCATGTATGGACACCGCCTGCGTCCTCTGTATAACACCCTGCGCTGGGGCAGTGAGGTCTCATGTATGGACCCTGCCTGCGTCCTTTGTATAACACCCTGCGCTGGGGCAGTGAGATCTCATGTATGGACCTCGCCTGCGTCCTCTGTATAACACCCTGTGCTGGGGCAGTGAGATCTCATGTATGGACCTCGCCTGCGTCCTCTGTATAACACCCTGCACTGGGGCAGTGAGATCTCATGTATGGACCCCGCCTGCGTCCTCTGTATAACACCCTGCGCTGGGGCAGTGAGGTCTCATGTATGAACCCCGCCTGCGTCCTCTGTATAACACCCTGCGCTGGGGCAGTGAGATCTCATGTATGGACCTCGCCTGCGTCCTCTGTATAACACCCTGCGCTGGGGCAGTGAGATCTCATGTATGGACCCCGCCTGCGTCCTCTGTATAACACCCTGCGCTGGGGCAGTGAGATCTCATGTATGGACCCCACCTGCGTCCTCTGTATAACACCCTGCGCTGGGGCAGTGAGATCTCATGTATGGACCTCGCCTGCGTCCTCTGTATAACACCCTGCGCTGGGGCAGTGAGATCTCATGTATGGACCCCGCCTGCGTCCTCTGTATAACACCCTGCGCTGGGGCAGTGAGATCTCATGTATGGACCCCACCTGCGTCCTCTGTATAACACCCTGCGCTGGGGCAGTGAGATCTCATGTATGGACCTCGCCTGCGTCCTCTGTATAACACCCTGCGCTGGGGCAGTGAGATCTCATGTATGGACCCTGCCTGCGTCCTCTGTATAACACCCTGCGCTGGGGCAGTGAGATCTCATGTATGGACCTCGCCTGCGTCCTCTGTATAACACCCTGCGCTGGGGCAGTGAGATCTCATGTATGGACCTCGCCTGCGTCCTCTGTATAACACCCTGCGCTGGGGCAGTGACATCTCATGTAGGGACCTCGCCTGCGTCCTCTGTATAACACCCTGCGCTGGGGCAGTGAGATCTCATGTATGGACCTCGCCTGCGTCCTCTGTATAACACCCTGCGCTGGGGCAGTGAGATCTCATGTATGGACCCCGCCTGCGTCCTCTGTATAACACCCTGCGCTGGGGCAGTGACATCTCATGTAGGGACCTCGCCTGCGTCCTCTGTATAACACCCTGCGCTGGGGCAGTGAGATCTCATGTATGGACCCCACCTGCGTCCTCTGTATAACACCCTGCGCTGGGGCAGTGACATCTCATGTAGGGACCTCGCCTGCGTCCTCTGTATAACACCCTGCGCTGGGGCAGTGAGGTCTCATGTATGGACACCGCCTGCGTCCTCTGTATAACACCCTGCGCTGGGGCAGTGAGATCTCATGTATGGACACCGCCTGCGTCCTCTGTATAACACCCCGCGCTGGGGCAGAGAAGTTTTTAGGACCTTTTGTTTTTTCATGATGGTGACAAAATCCATGATCTCTGGTTGTGCTGTTTTGCTCCATGTTCACACCCTGCGGAGGGCCGTGGCCTGCCCCCCGTGGCCTGCCCCCCGTGGCCTGCCCCCCGTGGCCTGCCCCCGTGGCCTCTCCCCGGCCCATGTGATACCATCTGGGAAGCCTTGTTTGTCAGGCTCTAATATTACAGGACAGAATGAGACATTGTCTAGTATAAACCTCGTGCCCCTCCGGAGCTCAGGTTATCGGGGTCCTATCACCCCATCACCGGAGGGTCCCTGGAAATCATAGAACGTCATTGGGGGCTGAGGAGTCGACTGAGAGGAAAACACGGAGGGTGTGATGACTTGTTCTCATCAATACCTGCAGGAGACGTTCCCCAAAATGTTATTCAAAAGGGTAACAGACCTGATATCTTTCCCATATTTGCTGAGAAAAGTAATGCGTCTATTGTTCCCTATTATCAGCCATAATTTCACACAAAAGCCCCAAAATGAGCCGGACACAACTGTTGGCACCTTTCCATATTTGTGGGTAAACAACTTAGTTTCCAGCATGTGACGCTCGATCAGACTCCTCTGTGTGTGGGCAATATAAAAATCCCATCTGAAACCAGATAAACAGGGGAGAAGTTGACTCCATCTTTGCATTGTGTGTCTGTGTGTGCCGCATTAAGCATGGAGAACAGAAAGAGGAAAATAACTGTCTGAGGACTGGAGAACCTGGAGATTATTGAGATTGTTCAACAATTTTGGTTCTCAAATCCATCTCCAGAGATCTTGATATTCCTTTGTCCATGGTGCGCAAGATAATCAAGAAGCTTACAACCAAGGCACTGTAGCTAATCTCCCTGGATGTGGACAGCAGAGAAAAACTGATGAAAGGTTGTAACGCAGGATAGGCCGGATGGTGGATAAGCCCCAATCAAGGTCCAGAGAAAGTCAAGCCGTCCTGCAACTCAGGGGGCATCAAGTGTCAGCGCAGACTAACTGTCCACATCTGAATGATATGAAACGCTATGGAGGAGACCCAGGAGGACCTCACTGATAACACAGAGGCAGAAAAAAGCCAAAATGTACGTGAGTAACCAAAATTCTTCTGGGAAACCGTCTTGTGAACAGATGAGACAAGATAGAGCTTTCTGGTAAAGCGCATCATTCTACTGTTTACTGAAAATGGAATTAGGCTACAAAGTAAAGAACACAGCACCTACAGTCACAAATGGTGGAGGTCAGAGATATTTCAGGGAGGTTTTGCTGCCTCTGGCACTGGGGGCCGTGACTGTGTGCAAGACATCATGAAATCTGAAGATTACCAAAGGATTTTGGAGGGCAATGTAAAGACCAGTGTCAGAAAGCTGGGGGTGCGTCCTAGATCAGGGGTCTTCCAGCAGGACAATGACCCCAAACACTTCAAGAAGCCCCAGAAATGGAGGAAAACAAAACGCTGGAGAGCTCTGAAGAGGTCGCAATGAGTCCAGAACTAAATCCCATTGACACCTGAGAAGAGATCTGAAAATTGGGAGGAGAGAAGAGAAGGAGGAAGAGGAGAAGGAAGAGGAAGAGGAGGAGGAAGAGGAGGAGGAAGAGGAGGAAGAGGAGGAGGAAGAGGAAGAGGAAGAGGAGAAGGAGTAGGAAGAGGAAGAGGAGAAGGAGTAGGAGTAGGAGGAGGAAGAGGAGGAGGAAGAGGAGGAGGAGGAAGAGCAGGAGGAAGAGGAGGAGGAGGAAGAGCAGGAGGAAGAGGAGGAGGAGGAAGAGCAGGAGGAAGAGGAGGAGGAAGAGGAGGAAGAGGAAGAGGAGAAGGAGTAGGAAGAGGAAGAGGAGAAGGAGTAGGAGGAGGAGGAGGAAGAGGAGGAGGAAGAGGAGGAGGAAGAGAAGAGGGAGAGAAGAGAAGAGGCCTTGAGATATGAGAGACCTGGAGACGTTTATACAGAAGAGTCTGAGATTCCAGGTGCGAGGATGAAGAAGCTGTGGAAGGGTATAGGAGGCGACTGATGGAAGGGATTTATTCCAGAGGGTAAAGGAGGAGGAACAAAATATAAAGAGAAGGAGACAACTTTGCCTGTTGCATGTTTGGGGTTTTGTGTGAATTTTGTCCAATTTGCCTTTTTTTCCTCTGTTTTTTTATGCAGTTCCAAAACGCACAAAAGCATATAAACCTGTATATAACAAAGTGTGTGAAATTGTAATAATTATAACAAAGTGTGTGAAATTGTAATAATTACCGTATAACAAAATGTGTGAAATTGTAATAATTTTCTGGGAGAAAAACTTCATTTTCTGGAACAATTTCAAGGGCGCCAATACTTTCGGCCATGACTGTACCATTCTTTCAGCCTGTGGAGCTGCACAACGGTCGAAAAGGTAAAGGGGCCGCATCCATCTACAAAGCAGCGTCTGCCGCAGCCACAGAGGGGCGCACGGGGCGCCGGGTCCGGTGTCGTACAGACGCTTCTCCTGTCCATATCGGCCCCTGGAGAGGACGATCAAGCTTTGATATGGAAATCATGGGGTTCCACTTTCTTTGGCGCGAGGGTCGTAGAGTAACATGGATGGCCGTACTGTAGGTTATTCTTGCCAATATTCCTGCATTTGCCAGGACTGTGATATTTTTTGGAAAAGTCCCGGCAAATTTTGGAATTTCTCGAGCTGAAAAGGGTGGAGGTTAAAAACCCGTGGCCCAGTGGTTTTGATGATTTAGGGACATTTTGGGTCGGAATGCCCCAACACCAGTGCTGGTAACGATGTAAATGTTGGAACCCTCCACGCCGGAGTGATCCGGTCGGTCGCTGTTGAGGTCTGCTCCCTTTTTCCCTGGATCTGATCACTCTTGGCTGGGGAGTTTATGTTCGGGGCAGCGGGGGGGGCGCCTCCATGCTTCACAGGCCGCACACAAGCGCTGCAGTCAGTCGTCAGCCGCCGCACACGCCGCTGTCACGCCACTGTGCGTTTTGCAGTCAACCTTGACATCTACAACTTAAGACTTAAAAAAGTGCGGAGACCACGTCCCCCTCCATCAGGTTTCCAAATATTTAAACAGAAGGAAACCATTTGTCATCGAGAAACCAGAACCGAAGGCCACGAGGGGAAGACGAAGGCAATGAAGGCAAGACGCGGGGTCACGGTGGGCAACGCAGCATCAGGAAATGAACCCACCGGCGGGAAAAGTAACGGGACGCTACACCGGCTGCTAATGGCTCCAGGTCAGCCGTGATTTACTGTCCCCAGCACCTGCACACAGGAAGACGTCAGCAGCCGCAACGCTCGTCATCAATCACTGCTGCAGGCAGTCCCCCATAGACATCAATGGAAAAACACTATCAGCTCACACATGATAGGATTAGAGTTATTCACCGAGGGTCAAATAAGTATTGAACACATCACCAATTTGCTAATTAAATATAGAGTGTCATGTAAAAGTTTGGGCACCCCGGTAAAAATTACTGTGATTGTGAACAGTTAAGCAAGTTGTCGATGAATGATCTCTGAAAGACATAAAGGTAAAATGACACGTTTCCTTTGTAATTTAGGCAAAATAAAAATATATTTTCATCTTTTACATTTGAAAAATTACAAAGGATAATGGGAAGATGCAAAAGTTTGGGCACCCTTGGAGATTTGTGTGTTGAGATAACTTTGACCAAGGTTTCAGGCCTTAATGATCCTGTTAGGGTTATGTCTTGTTCACTATCATCAGGTGATGAGAATTTCACAGCTTTATAAACCCAGCCTCCTCTAAGACAGCAGCCATGGGTTCTTCTAAGCAGCTGCCTAGCACTCTGAAAATGAAAATAGTGGAGACCACAATGCAGGAGAAGGCTATATGAAGATAGCAAAGTGTTTTAAAGTTGTCCTTTCCTTAGTTTGAAATGTAATTAAGAAATGTCAGTTACCAGGAACAGTGGAGGTCAAGATGAGGTAAGACCAAGCAAAATGTCTGTGAGAGCTGTTAATTGGATTGCTAGAGGCAAATCAGAGCCCCTGCATGACTGCAAAAGACCTTCAGGAAGATTTAGCAGACTCTGGAGTTGTCGTACCTTGTTCTACTGTTCAGAGACATATTTCAGCCGGTTTCAGGACTTTTCAGGGCTTTTTGCTCCTCTCTTTATTCATGTGTTCAATATTCAACACTTTGCCCTGTGTCATTTCTCATTATTACTCATCACTTCATTTATGGACAGCTATAATTTGATTTCTTTGCCTGTGTGGATTGGATGGGTTGTTACCAACATCTGGTGAGAAATTCATGTGAATAGCAGCTTTAGAAATATATTTACTTACAAAATTGGGGCCGTGTTCAATACTTATTTCACCTGTTGTATATAAATACTGTATATCCGCCAGTATTTCCTCTAATCTGGTGTCTAATAATCTAGAATGTCTGATAATCCAGTGCTTTAACAACTGGTGACCGATAGGAAGCGCTTCCCTTCTGTCACCAGTGGTTACTGGGGGTGATGTGTTTTATATTATTACCCCGCACTGTATTAATCTCCATTGATTTTTGTCTTAATCCCCCACCCGTGGTTTAACCCATGAGAGCGTGGAGTGTCTGCTTTGGCTATATACTGTAAATCACCAGCGGGTGTCATCTTGTTACTCAGCTGCGGATAACACAAATCCAAGCACTAACCTCTGACCCCAGCATCACAGACCCTTGCTCCTAAAAATCCTGCCACTGGAATAGGAAAACATTATGCAGATTTGTATTAAAATGGGTGTGTCCTATACGAATGGGCGGGGCTGAACATGTCCTACGATTTGGGCTCGGGATGTGTATATTTACGAATTTATGATAATCCTACCAAAGCTTCCCCAAGAATAAGCCCTAATAGGATTTTGGGGGCTTCTTTTGTGTATGCTTAAAATATAAGCCCTATTCAAAAAAATAAGCCCTAGATGCGGTTCCATAAAGAAGTGTCCAAAAGAAAGCAGACCCCCAAAAGAAAGCAGACCCTCAAAAGAAAGCAGACCCCCCAAAACAAAGCAGACCCCCCAAAAGAAAGCAGACCCCCCCAAAAGAAAGCAGACCCTCAAAAGAAAGCAGACCCCCCCAAAAGAAAGCAGACCCCCAAAAGAAAGCAGACCCCCCCAAAAGAAAGCAGACCCCCCCAAAAGAAAGCAGACCCTCAAAAGAAAGCAGACCCCCCCAAAAGAAAGCAGACCCCCCCAAAAGAAAGCAGACTCCCCCAAAAGAAAGCAGACCCCCCCCAAAAGAAAGCAGACCCCCCCAAAAGAAAGCAGACCCCCCCAAAAGAAAGCAGACCCCCCCAAAAGAAAGCAGACCCCCAAAAGAAAGCAGACCCCTAAAAGAAAGACTCCACCCTCACAAAAAAAAAAAAAATCTCACACTCCCCAGACCCCAAACAATTACACTTAGCCAGTGGTGATGGTGGATGGGCTCTCACACACAGATCGGCGTCGCTGTCAG
Organism: Anomaloglossus baeobatrachus; assembly: GCF_048569485.1. Lineage (NCBI taxonomy): Eukaryota > Metazoa > Chordata > Amphibia > Anura > Aromobatidae > Anomaloglossus > Anomaloglossus baeobatrachus. The sequence goes on along the minus strand of NC_134355.1, from coordinate 12,763,545 downwards.
GTCCCTCGCTGTTCCAGCTACATTGCACTGCAGCTCTCACAGATCAGGTACCAGTATCCCTCCGTGCGAGTAATATGTCGCGGGCGGAGGGGACGCGCTCGCCACTCTCGGGTCCGGGGCTTCTGCTGCTGCTGCTCGGTGGCTCGAGCAGTGGACCGGACCCGGGGACTCGAGCAGCGCTCCTCACCCGTGAGTGAAAAGGGGGGGGGTGGATTGGTTAGGGAAATTGTTCGTGACGCCACCCACGGGTCGTGGTGATAATGGCACCCCCACTGCTGGTAACGGGGATCCCGGGAGAGATGGTAGGGTGCAGCTGAGATGTTGTCCCCTCCGTGGGTAGGGGGTTGGTGATCCCGGGGCCCGGTGGTGGTGACGGGGAGGCTGGATGGCTGGGCTACAGGGTTGCAGGGGCAGCGCGGTGCGGTGCAGGATGGCACTGGTGTACTCACTCAGACAATCACTGACAGAGTCTCTGGTAAACCAAACAGCTGGATGGACGGGTCCCGCAGCCGGCTGCAGTGTTGTTGTTGTGCTCTCCCCGGACAGGTGATGGTGGCTGTCTTTCCCTGCACCTTTTAGAATGTTCTTGACTCCTGTGGTTGCCCACCGGTAGTCCGCTCCCCGGCATATAGGTGCCGTAGGAGCCCGTTTTGCCCGCAGGCGCTGGCCCTTGGATCTCTAGCCTGTGGCGGTGGCTGTATATCCTCTCTGGGTGTACGGTTGCCTTCAATCGGGACTTTAGTAGTTGAGAAACCCCGGGGGTTCCTGTCACACTCAAATTTGACTATTGACGGCGGCTCCAAGCCTGGTCGGGGTCCGATGGCCCTGCCTGTGTGCTTAGGTTCACTCCGTTCCCCGGTCCAGTACCGGCGGGCCGACGCCCGACCCCGGTCCTTACGGCTCTGCGGAGTTCCACCAACTCCTGCAGACGGCCACCACCGTCTGCCAACCTTGCTGTCAGTGTCCGGGCTCCTACCCAGACACCCAAGTGTTCACTCCTCTCTTTCACCTCCAAACTCTGACACTTTTCCCGCCTCCAGGCCTGTGAACTCCTCGGTGGGTGGAGCCAACCGCCTGGCTCCGCCCCACCTGGTGTGGACATCAGACTCTGGAGGGAGGCAACAAGGGTTTTGTGTTTGGCTGGTGTAACTTTCTAGGGTGGGGGTATGTCTGTGACTACCTGGCTAGTCCAGCGCGTCGCATAATATTGCTTCAGTCACCAGGGGGAGCCACTGCTATAGGGACCTGACAGCGACGCAGATTGGTATGTGAGAGCCCATTCACTTACCAACTATAATTGTGGGGAATGGTAAGTGCGATACTTTTAGGAGGTGTCCCTTCTTTTGGGGGTACATTTATCCACAATTTAAGCAGGTAATTTAACCCTTTGTAAATCTGGTCTGTGCCCACCACTATAGGACTGGATCATGAGAACAGCAGATCACATAAGACAATGTGCATCTGACCCAACAATAGGAGGAACACAGAATGTTCCAGAATGCGATGAAGATTAGATGGGAATAAATGTGGATTGTTCATGGGAAAATATAAGACGTCCCCTGAAAATAAGCCCTAGAGCATCTCAGAGCAAGAAATAATATAAGGCCCTGTCTTATTATTGGGGACACACGTATCATGAATTTGCTCGGCTTAAATTGCAAACCCACAAAAAGCGGGGGGCGGCGGGGGGGGGGACAGGAATACTTCCACATCTATATCTATATCTATACATCTATACATCTATACATCTATACATCTATATATATACAGTTAGGTCCAGAAATCTTTGGCCAGTGACACAATTTTGGCGAGTTGGGCTCTGCATGCCACCACATTGGATTTGAAATGAAACCTCTACAACAGAATTCAAGGGCAGATTGTAACGTTTAATTTGAAGGTTTGAACAAAAATATCTGATAGAAATTGTAGGAATTGTCACATTTCTTTACAAACACTCCACATTTTAGGAGGTCAAAAGTAATTGGACAAATAAACCAAACCCAAACAAAATATTTTTATTTTCAATATTTTGTTGCGAATCCTTTGGAGGCAATCACTGCCTTAAGTCTGGAACCCATGGACATCACCAAACGCTGGGTTTCCTCCTTCTTAATGCTTTTCCAGGCCTTTACAGCCGCAGCCTTCAGGTCTTGCTTGTTTGTGGGTCTTTCCGTCTTAAGTCTGGATTTGAGCAAGTGAAATGCATGCTCAATTGGGTTAAGATCTGGTGATTGACTTGGCCATTGCAGAATGTTCCACTTTTTTGCACTCATGAACTCCTGGGTAGCTTTGGCTGTATGCTTGGGGTCATTGTCCATCTGTACTATGAAGCGCCGTCCGATCAACTTTGCGGCATTTGGCTGAATCTGGGCTGAAAGTATATCCCGGTACACTTCAGAATTCATCCGGCTACTCTTGTCTGCTGTTATGTCATCAATAAACACAAGTGACCCAGTGCCATTGAAAGCCATGCATGCCCATGCCATCACGTTGCCTCCACCATGTTTTACAGAGGATGTGGTGTGCCTTGGATCATGTGCCGTTCCCTTTCTTCTCCAGTCTTTCTTCTTCCCATCATTCTGGTACAGGTTGATCTTGGTCTCATCTGTCCATAGAATACTTTTCCAGAACTGAGCTGGCTTCATGAGGTGTTTTTCAGCAAATGTAACTCTGGCCTGTCTATTTTTGGAATTGATGAATGGTTTGCATCTAGATGTGAACCCTTTGTATTTACTTTCATGGAGTCTTCTCTTTACTGGTGACTTAGAGACAGATACACCTACTTCACTGAGAGTGTTCTGGACTTCAGTTGATGTTGTGAACGGGTTCTTCTTCACCAAAGAAAGTATGCGGCGATCATCCACCACTGTTGTCATCCATGGACGCCCAGGCCTTTTTGAGTTCCCAAGCTCACCAGTCAATTCCTTTTTTCTCAGAATGTACCCGACTGTGGATTTTGCTACTCCAAGCATGTCTGCTATCTCTCTGATGGATTTTTTCTTTTTTTTTCAGCCTCAGGATGTTCTGCTTCACCTCAATTGAGAGTTCCTTAGACCGCATGTTGTCTGGTTACAGCAACAGCTTCCAAATGCAAAACCACACACCTGTAATCAACCCCAGACCTTTTAACTACTTCATTGATTACAGGTTAACGAGGGAGACGCCTTCAGAGTTAATTGCAGCCCTTAGAGTCCCTTGTCCAATTACTTTTGGTCCCTTGAAAAAGAGGAGGCTATGCATTACAGAGCTATGATTCCTAAACCCTTTCTCCGATTTGGATGTGAAAACTCTCATATTGCAGCTGGGAGTGTGCACTTTCAGCCCATATTATATATAGAATTGTAGTTCTGAACATGTTTTTGTAAACAGCTAAAATAACAAAACTTGTGTCACTGTCCAAATATTTCTGGACCTAACTATATATATATATATATATATATATATATATATATATAATCTCTATATCTATATATACACATATATCTGGACAGATTCTTAGCCTAATAACTCCTGCGCCACATCCTCTGGCAGCGCCATCCACCATCTTCTCCGGAATCACAGAACTCAGGGACGGGGTGATACATTTCTGATACATTGTAACGCTCCAGCCTGGCAGAGTCAAGGGAGTGATGAGCCCCGATCATGGGGTTCACGGCTGGGACAGCCTGGTAACACTGGGCGGGGGGCTCAGTAACTCCAGCACCCCCCAATAAGTCACCTGATTGATGGCCGCGTCTCAGAACTCACAGAAAGGAATGAAAAGAATATTTACGTCTCCTAAACCCCGCGCTCCCCGACTGTCCGGACACAAAGACGCTGCTTCCCGGAGCCTCAGAGACCAATATTCTGCGGGAGATAATCAGAGGCTGAGACGGAGGATCAATCTTCAGGAAAACAACGAATTTACATATAAAAAAAGAAAATAAATTGTAGAGACGGCAAACGAGAGCGCGAGGACGTATTCACTGGGAACAATGGCCGCCAGTGCTAAGGAAACCTACTGAGAATAGGTCACACCAGGGGCGGAACAATAGCGGTCGCAGGGGTCGCCATCGCAACCGGGCCCGGGGACCAGTGGTGCACTGCCAATGATGACAGGCCACGTGACCACTATGGCGCTCGTGAGTCAGGGGTGCCCAGTGCCAGCGCTAGCACCGAGCCCCCCCCAGCCAAGGATCATACTTTCAATTGTATCAGCATCGCTGATGCCGATACAATTGAAAGCAATAATGAGAGAGTGAGCGGAGCGCTGCCTCTCATCATTCTCCCGCTGTGTCTGCGGCACTCTGATAGCTCAGCACAGCGCGATGACATCACTACTGCGCGCTGCTGTGCTGAGATGTACAGAGCGGAAGAACAGTGGATGCGCTGAGGAGACCGGAGCAGCGGGGGAACGAGGAGAAGCGAGTATTCAATCACTGTGGCCAGACGACTATGGAGGTGCATTAAATGAGATCGGGGTTGCATGCTACTATATGGGGGCTGTATAATACTATATGGAGGATTATACGAGTGCATTATAATATATGGAGAACTATAAAGGTGCATTATACTATATGGAGAACTATGGTGGAGCAGTATAATATATGGAGGACTATGGGGTGCAGTATAATATATGGAGGACTATGGGGTGCAGTATAATATATGGAGGACTATGGGGTGCAGTATAATATATGGAGGACTATGGGGTGCAGTATAATATATGGAGGACTACGGGGGTGCAGTATAATATATGGAGGACTACGGGGGTGCAGTATAATATATGGAGGGCTATGGGGGTGCAGTATAATATATGGAGGACTATGGGGGTGCAGTATAATATATGGAGGACTATGGGGGTGCAGTATAATATATGGAGGACTATGGGGGTGCAGTAAATATATGGAGGACTATGGGGGTGCAGTATAATATATGGAGGACTATGGGGGTGCAGTATAATATATGGAGGACTACGGGGGTGCAGTATAATATATGGAGGACTACAGGGGTGCAGTATAATATATGGAGGACTATGGGGGTGCAGTATAATATATGGAGGACTATGGGGGTGCAGTATAATATATGGAGGACTACGGGGGTGCAGTATAATATATGGAGGACTACGGGGGTGCAGTATAATATATGGAGGACTACGGGGGTGCAGTATAATATATGGAGGACTATGGGGAGTGCATTATACTATATGGGGGCTGTATAATACTATATGGAGGATTATACGGGTGCATTATAATATATGGAGAACTATGGAGGTGCATTATAATATATGGAGGACTATGGGGGTGCAGTATAATATATGGAGGACTATGGGGGTGCAGTATAATATATGGAGGACTACGGGGGTGCAGTATAATATATGGAGGACTACGGGGGTGCAGTATAATATATGGAGGACTACGGGGGTGCAGTATAATATATGGAGGACTATGGGGGTGCAGTATAATATATGGAGGACTATGGGGGTGCAGTATAATATATGGAGGACTATGGGGGTGCAGTATAATATATGGAGGACTATGGGGGTGCAGTATAATATATGGAGGACTATGGGGGTGCAGTATAATATATGGAGGACTATGGGGGTGCAGTATAATATATGGAGGACTACGGGGGTGCAGTATAATATATGGAGGACTACGGGGGTGCAGTATAATATATGGAGGACTACGGGGGTGCAGTATAATATATGGAGGACTATGGGGAGTGCATTATACTATATGGGGGCTGTATAATACTATATGGAGGATTATACGGGTGCATTATAATATATGGAGGACTATGGGGTGCAGTATAATATATGGAGGACTATGGGGTGCAGTATAATATATGGAGGACTATGTGGTGCAGTATAATATATGGAGGACTATGGGGGTGCAGAATAATATATGGAGGACTATGGGGGTGCAGTATAATATATGGAGGACTACGGGGGTGCAGTATAATATATGGAGGACTATGGGGAGTGCATTATACTATATGGAGGACTATAGTTACATACTTACTTAGTTTAAAAAAAAGACCTAGGTCCATCGAGTTCAACCATCCTCCACCAATAGAGGATGCATTAAAATATATGGTATTATATCAGGATATCGGAGTATAAGAAAGTTGGGTGCTGAGGGAAAGAGCCAAGTGTCAGAGTATCCTTTACCTTGAGGGGGGTGAGGACATGCGGGAGGCCCAGGTCCAAATTTCCACTGGGGCCCATACAACTCTAATTATGCCACTGGGTCAGACCAATGGGGTGAAGGGTCCCCCCAAATATCAGTGTCTCACTATCCTATACCCCAGTACCAAAGTGTCAGTGTCATTATCCTGTGCCCCAGTGTCAGTGTCATTATCCTGTACCCCCAGTGTCATTATCCTGTACCCCCAGTGTCATTATCCTGTACCCCCAGTGTCATTATCCTGTACCCCCAGTGTCATTATCCTGTACCCCCAGTGTCAGTGTCATTATCCTGTACCCCAGTGTCAGTGTCAGTATCCTGTACCCCAGTGTCAGCGTCATTATCCTGTACCCCCAGTGTCAGCGTCATTATCCTGTACCCCCAGTGTCAGCGTCATTATCCTGTACCCCCAGTGTCATTATCCTGTACCCCCAGTGTCATTATCCTGTACCCCCAGTGTCAGCGTCATTATCCTGTACCCCAGTGTCAGCGTCAGTATCCTGTACCCCCAGTGTCAGTGTCAGTATCCTGTACCCCCAGTGTCAGTGTCATTATCCTGTACCCCCAGTGTCAGTGTCATTATCCTGTACCCCCAGTGTCAGCGTCATTATCCTGTACCCCAGTGTCAGTATCCTGTACCCCAGTGTCATTATCCTGTACCCCCAGTGTCAGTGTCATTATCCTGTACCCCCAGTGTCAGCGTCATTATCCTGTACCCCCAGTGTCAGTGTCATTATCCTGTACCCCAGTGTCAGTGTCAGTATCCTGTACCCCCAGTGTCAGTGTCATTATCCTGTACCCCCAGTGTCAGTGTCATTATCCTGTACCCCAGTGTCAGTGTCATTATCCTGTACCCCCAGTGTCAGTGTCATTATCCTGTACCCCCAGTGTCAGCGTCATTATCCTGTACCCCCAGTGTCAGTGTCATTATCCTGTACCCCCAGTGTCAGTGTCATTATCCTGTACCCCAGTGTCAGCGTCATTATCCAGTACCCCCAGTGTCAGTGTCATTATCCTGTACCCCCAGTGTCATTATCCTGTACCCCAGTGTCAGTGTCATTATCCTGTACCCCCAGTGTCAGTGTCATTATCCTGTACCCCCAGTGTCAGTGTCATTATCCTGTACCCCGGTGTCATTATCCTGTACCCCGGTGTCATTATCCTGTACCCCAGTGTCAGGGTCACCCCATGTTTTCATGCCTGGCCTTACTTCTTTCGATCTGTAGTTTTCTACATGACGATCTTCCTCTAGTTCCCGTCGCCTCCATCACATTAATGACATAAATGGGACAATTCACTCATGAATTCCGTCCACGCACCGGTCACCCACAATCACCGCACAAAGGAGAATTCATTGCTGCCTTCTTTGCTCGGGGAGTAATGCAGCCGGCGGCCCGTCCTCGCTTCCCACATGAAATACTCTCCCCAACTATAGTGCGATATAACAGTAATTACCAGTAGATTTATCTCCTGAAATACTCTGTGCTGCTGGTCATGGTGTTCCTGCCCCTGTGTTATTGTCAGACCTCCCAGGTCAGCCCAGTGCTTTCCTGATAAACTCTGTGCTGCTGTGAATCGTGCTCAGTCCACTATATAAGTCCTAGTCTGTGACCTGCCATGAGAGCAGAACATCACTCCTGAAATACTCTGTGCTGCCATGAATGTTCATAGGAGTGCAATATGGAGCCCTGTCACATACTGGTCAGAGATGGAAAATACAACCAGAAAGTACAAGAAACACATAAAAGCATAGCGGAAGTCCAGAGATAATACAACCTCAGGTGAACAATGGAAGACAAGTTACAATGTATCATTATTCATTTACTAAATATGTTACCAAAATGAAGATGCAGTGTTTGAAAAATTAAATACACCCCGACTGCAGCCGGTCTCTACTAATCCAGTCCCCTCCATTAAGTGTTAACTCATTAGCAAAGGTGGCCACCTCTATAAGAGCAGAAGTTTTGACAGTGTGCTGGTCTGGATCATTCAGGCTTCTGTTACCACAATACAAGAAGCAGAGACATCAGCGGTGATCTCAGAGAAGTGACTGCGGCCATCAATATGTAAGTGGTTGTAAGGCCACGTCCATCATTCTTCAGTGAGAAAGATTAAATCACAAGTGGAAAATACTCACTACAGCCGACAATCTTCCCAGGAGCAGACACCCCTGAAAACTCACCCCAAGATCAGGCCATGAAATGCTCAGAGACATTATAAAAAACCGAAGAGCTACAGCTGAGACTCTAAAGGCTTCAGTTCTCATATTCAATTTTCTCATTTATGAAAGTACAATCAGAAAAAGCCTGAACAGGTGAGGCCTGGGTGTAATGGTCACAGCGTTCCTGACCGATCAGCGCAGCGCAGGCTCTCTCAGCCGACATTAGGCCAGCAGAGCGGTGCTAAGAGACGTGTCTATAACGGAGCATCTACTGTGAGGGATGATGTGACAAAGGGATGGAGTTTCCTTCATTACAAGGCTGGAGGGGATATCAGGAAGCTGCGATGTGTGATGGGGAGTAAGAAAAGTGATATACTGCAGGATGGAGCTGTATACAGAGGGCTGAGAAGAGATATAGTGAAAAGGGGCTGTATACAGGGGGCAGAGAGGAGTGATATACTGCAGGATGGAGCTGTATAAAGGGGGCTGAGAAGAGATATAGTGAAAAGGGGCTGTATACAGGGGGCTAAGGAGTGATATACTGCAGGAGGGAGCTATATACAGGGGGCTGAGAAGAGATATAGTGAAAAGGGGCTGTATACAGGGGGCAGAGAGGAGTGATATACTGCAGGATGGAGCTGTATACATGGGGCTGAGAAGAGATATAGTGAAAAGGGGCTGTATACAGGGGGCAGAGAGGAGTGATATACTGCAGGATGGAGCTGTATACATGGGGCTGAGAAGAGATATAGTGAAAAGGGGCTGTATACAGGTATACAGGGGGCTAAGGAGTGATATACTGCAGGATGGAGCTGTATACAGAGGGCTGAGAAGAGATATAGTGAAAAGGGGCTGTATACAGGGGGCAGAGGGGAGTGATATACTGCAGGATGGAGCTATATACAGGGGGCTGAGAAGAGATATAGTGAAAAGGGGCTGTATACAGGTATACAGGGGGCTAAGGAGTGATATACTGCAGGATGGAGCTGTATACAGGGGGCTGAGAAGAGATATAGTGAAAAAGGGCTGTGCTGAGACACGGGGGTCAGTGGGTGCTCTCCTGTGGAGACAGGGGGGGGTCAGTGGGTGCTCTCCTGTGGAGACGGGGGGGGGGGTCAGTGGGTGCTCTCCTGTGGAGACAGGGGGGGGTCAGTGGGTGCTCTCCTGTGGAGACAGGGGGGGGGTCAGTGGGTGCTCTCCTGTGGAGACACGGGGGGGTCAGTGGGTGCTCTCCTGTGGAGACAGGGGGGGGGGGGGGGGTCAGTGGGTGCTCTCCTGTGGAGACACGGGGGTTAGTGTGCTCTCCTGTGGAGACACGGGGGTCAGTGGGTGCTCTCCTGTGGAGACGCGGGGGTCAGTGGGTGCTCTCCTGTGGAGACACGGGGATCAGTGGGTGCTCTCCTGTGGAGACACGGGGGTTAGTGGGTGCTCTCCTGTGGAGACACGGGGGTCAGTGGGTGCTCTCCTGTGGAGACACGGGGGTCAGTGGGTGCTCTCCTGTGGAGACACGGGGGTCAGTGGGTGCTCTCCTGTGGAGACACGGGGGTCAGTGGGTGCTCTCCTGTGGAGACACGGGGGTCTGTGGGTGCTCTCCTGTGGAGACACGGGGGTCAGTGGGTGCTCTCCTGTGGAGACACGGGGGTCAGTGGGTGCTCTCCTGTGGAGACACGGGGGTCAGTGGGTGCTCTCCTGTGGAGACACGGGGGTCAGTGGGTGCTCTCCTGTGGAGACACGGGGGTCTGTGGGTGCTCTCCTGTGGAGACACGGGGGTCTGTGGGCGCTCTCCTGTGGAGACACAGGGGTCTGTGGGTCCTCTCCTGTGGAGACACGGGGGTCTGTGGGTGCTCTCCTGTGGAGATACGGGGGTCAGTGGGTGCTCTCCTGTGGAGACACAGGGGTCAGTGGGTGCTCTCCTGTGGAGACACGGGGGTCAGTGGGTGCTCTTGTCCGCTGGCCCGGCCACCTTTAGAAAGACAGCGTGGCTCAGGGCTCATCCCAACTGAGCGCCGGCCTCCTTACCCGTGGGCGGACACTACTCAGACAACACAGGGTGAGGGAGCCACAATATTAAGACTTTATTGGATCCCCAAACAATTAACGGCGCATAACACATAACCAGCAAAACACAAATGTAACCGGGAACAGAGTCTCCCCCTTCCGCTGGCTCACCAGGGATTAGAATGTCCCTGCCTCAGAGCTTCCAGGGCTACTTACTCCAATCCAGCAGCACCCCGCTTTTGGCGGGCACCCACCGAGAATGGAATAACGCCGCATTTAGGAAGCTGTGTGAGGTCTGCAAAGTCTGTAGCAGGTGACCGGATTGTCACAACCTGGATTCCTTCCTTAGGTAGTCCTTGATATCTCAGCCGAATCCTTGCATTTGATGCTGAAGTCCATGTAGTGTTATAATCCAGGTTTGGTTATGGCTTGCCAATCAGATCCGCAGATCCTAGACTGGTATCATGTAGCAAGAGTCTACCCGGGCAATGGACAGTCCTTCTTATACCCCTGAACTCTCCATTCAGACCATTGGGTCTTCACGATTGGTGGAAAAGACTGGGCTCTTATTGGCTAGATTTCAAGCCGTATACAAAATATCCCCACTAGCAATGGTCTCTGGCAGAGACGAGGGAGAGACAGCTAAGTTACATCGCATCTAGCAATACACATAGTAATACAATGGGAGGTTTGCATAATTGATCTGTCTGGGTGTCTGACCTTCACTGGCCAAGGCAATTACACAACAAGAACTTTAACACTAGGCTTCTAACAGTCTTGTAGAAACAATGAGGGGCTTATTATCCCCCATTTATAAACAAACTATCATCATGTTTGGCTGAATTTTAAGAAACTTAACCCATGCTAGGCACTGACAAAGTCCATGTCGTCACAGGCTGTATACAGATGGCTGAGATGAGGGATATACTAAAGGAGCGGGTTGAAAGAAGTGATATTATAGAATGGGGCTTTATATAGGGGCTGTGAAAAGTGATATTCTGCAGGAAAGGGGATGTATACAGATGACTGAGAGGAGAGATATACTGCAGGATGGAGCTGTATACAGGGGGCTGAGAAGAGATACAGTGAAAATGGGGTGTATACAGGAGTTTGAGAGGAGAGATACTGAAGGAGGGGGGTGAATGAAGGCACATTCTACAGGATGGGGCTTTTTATAGGCACCGAGAAAAGTGACATAATACAGGAAAGGGGGTGTATACATCCCCTACACTAATGATACACTGCTTATACACTAGTGATCTACCTCCCCTACACTAATGATACACTGCTTATACACTAGTGATCTACCTCCCCTACACTAATGATACACTGCTTATACACTAGTGATCTACATCCCCTACACTAATGATACACTGCTTATACACTAGTGATCTACCTCCTCTACACTAATGATACACTGCTTATACACTAGTGATCTACCTCCCCTACACTAATGATACACTGCTTATACACTAGTGATCTACATCCCCTACACTAATGATACACTGCTTATACACTAGTGATCTACATTCCTTACACTAATGATACACTGCTTATACACTAGTGATCTACATCCTCTACACTAATGATACACTGCTTATACACTAGTGATCTACATCCCCTACACTAATGATACACTGCTTATACACTAGTGATCTACCTCCCCTACACTAATGATACACTGCTTATACACTAGTGATCTACATTCCCTACACTAATGATACACTGCTTATACACTAGTGATCTACCTCCCCTACACTAATGATACACTGCTTATACACTAGAGATCTACATCCCCTACACTAATGATACACTGCTTATACACTAGCGATCTACCTCCTCTACACTAATGATACACTGCTTATACACTAGTGATCTACCTCCCCTACATTAATGATTCACTGCTTATACACTAGTGATCTACATCCCCTACACTAATGATACACTGCTTATACACTAGTGATCTACATGCCCTACACTAATGATACACTGCTTATACACTAGTGATCTACATCCCCTACACTAATGATACACTGCTTATACACTAGTGATCTACATCCCCTACACTAATGATACACTGCTTATACACTAGTGATCTACCTCCCCTACACTAATGATACACTGCTTATACACTAGTGATCTACCTCCCCTACACTAATGATACACTGCTTATACACTAGTGATCTACATCCCCTACACTAATGATACACTGCTTATACACTAGTGATCTACCTCCTCTACACTAATGATTCACTGCTTATACACTAGTGATCTACATCCCCTACACTAATGATTCACTGCTTATACACTAGTGATCTGCCTCCCCTACACTAATGATACACTGCTTATACACTAGTGATCTACCTCCCCTACACTAATGATACACTGCTTATACACTAGTGATCTACCTCCCCTACACTAATGATACACTGCTTATACACTAGTGATCTACATCCCCTACACTAATGATACACTGCTTATACACTAGTGATCTACCTCCCCTACACTAATGATACACTGCTTATACACTAGTGATCTACCTCCTCTACACTAATGATACACTGCTTATACACTAGTGATCTACCTCCTCTACACTAATGATACACTGCTTATACACTAGTGATCTACCTCCCCTACACTAATGATACACTGCTTATACACTAGTGATCTACCTCCCCTACACTAATGATACACTGCTTATACACTAGTGATCTACCTCCTCTACACTAATGATACGCTGCTTATACACTAGTGATCTACCTCCTCTACACTAATGATACACTGCTTATACACTAGTGATCTACATCCCCTACACTGATACACTGCTTATACACTAGTGATCTACATGCCCTACACTAATGATACACTGCTTATACACTAGTGATCTACTCCCCTACACTAATGATACACTGCTTATACACTAGTGATCTACATCCCCTACACTAATGATACACTGCTTATACACTAGTGATCTACCTCCTCTACACTAATGATACACTGCTTATACACTAGTGATCTACCTCCCCTACACTAATGATACACTGCTTATACACTAGTGATCTACATCCCCTACACTAATGATACACTGCTTATACACTAGTGATCTACCTCCTCTACACTAATGATACACTGCTTATACACTAGTGATCTACCTCCCCTACACTAATGATACACTGCTTATACACTAGTGATCTACCTCCCCTACACTAATGATACACTGCTTATACACTAGTGATCTGCCTCCCCTACACTAATGATACACTGCTTATACACTAGTGATCTACCTCCCCTACACTAATGATACACTGCTTATACACTAGTGATCTACCTCCCCTACACTAATGATACACTGCTTATACACTAGTGATCTACCTCCCCTACACTAATGATATACTGCTTATACACTAGTGATCTACCTCCTCTACACTAATGATACACTGCTTATACACTAGTGATCTACATCCCCTACACTGATACACTGCTTATACACTAGTGATCTACATGCCCTACACTAATGATACACTGCTTATACACTAGTGATCTACTCCCCTACACTAATGATACACTGCTTATACACTAGTGATCTACATCCCCTACACTAATGATACACTGCTTATACACTAGTGATCTACTCCCCTACACTAATGATACACTGCTTATACACTAGTGATCTACTCCCCTACACTAATGATACACTGCTTATACACTAGTGATCTACATCCCCTACACTAATGATACACTGCTTATACACTAGTGATTTACCTCCCCTACACTAATGATACACTGCTTATACACTAGTGATCTACCTCCTCTACACTAATGATACACTGCTTATACACTAGTGATCTACATCCTCTACACTAATGATACACTGCTTATACACTAGTGATCTACATCCTCTACACTAATGATACACTGCTTATACACTAGTGATCTACATCCTCTACACTAATGATACACTGCTTATACACTAGTGATCTACATCCCCTACACTAATGATACACTGCTTATACACTAGTGATCTACCTCCCCTACACTAATGATACACTGCTTATACACTAAAAAAATTGTTTAAAAGAACAGAGAGTCCTCAGTGGTTGATACCTTTTAATGGCTAACTGAAAAGATGGTAATAATTGCAAGCTTTCGAGACTACTCAGGTCTCTTCATCAGGCATGGTATCCTATACCATGCCTGATGAAGAGACCTGAGTAGTCTCGAAAGCTTGCAATTATTACCATCTTTTCAGTTAGCCATTAAAAGGTATCAACCACTGAGGACTCTCTGTTCTTTTAAACAATTTTTTTATCTCTACTGGCTAACACGGTACAAAGATATATTTTACTTGCTTATACACTAGTGATCTACATCCTCTACACTAATGATACACTGCTTATACACTAGTGATCTACATCCTCTACACTAATGATACACTGCTTATACACTAGTGATCTACCTCCTCTACACTAATGATACACTGCTTATACACTAGTGATCTACATCCTCTACACTAATGATACACTGCTTATACACTAGTGATCTACATGCCCTACACTAATGATACACTGCTTATACACTAGTGATCTACTCCCCTACACTAATGATACACTGCTTATACACTAGTGATCTACATCCCCTACACTAATGATACACTGCTTATACACTAGTGATCTACTCCCCTACACTAATGATACACTGCTTATACACTAGTGATCTACTCCCCTACACTAATGATACACTGCTTATACACTAGTGATCTACATCCCCTACACTAATGATACACTGCTTATACACTAGTGATTTACCTCCCCTACACTAATGATACACTGCTTATACACTAGTGATCTACCTCCTCTACACTAATGATACACTGCTTATACACTAGTGATCTACATCCTCTACACTAATGATACACTGCTTATACACTAGTGATCTACATCCTCTACACTAATGATACACTGCTTATACACTAGTGATCTACATCCTCTACACTAATGATACACTGCTTATACACTAGTGATCTACATCCCCTACACTAATGATACACTGCTTATACACTAGTGATCTACCTCCCCTACACTAATGATACACTGCTTATACACTAAAAAAATTGTTTAAAAGAACAGAGAGTCCTCAGTGGTTGATACCTTTTAATGGCTAACTGAAAAGATGGTAATAATTGCAAGCTTTCGAGACTACTCAGGTCTCTTCATCAGGCATGGTATCCTATACCATGCCTGATGAAGAGACCTGAGTAGTCTCGAAAGCTTGCAATTATTACCATCTTTTCAGTTAGCCATTAAAAGGTATCAACCACTGAGGACTCTCTGTTCTTTTAAACAATTTTTTTATCTCTACTGGCTAACACGGTACAAAGATATATTTTACTTGCTTATACACTAGTGATCTACATCCTCTACACTAATGATACACTGCTTATACACTAGTGATCTACATCCTCTACACTAATGATACACTGCTTATACACTAGTGATCTACCTCCTCTACACTAATGATACACTGCTTATACACTAGTGATCTACATCCTCTACACTAATGATACACTGCTTATACACTAGTGATCTACATGCCCTACACTAATGATACACTGCTTATACACTAGTGATCTACATCCCCTACACTAATGATACACTGCTTATACACTAGTGATCTACATCCCCTACACTAATGATACACTGCTTATACACTAGTGATCTACATCCCCTACACTGATACACTGCTTATACACTAGTGATGTACATCCTCTACACTAATGATACACTGCTTATACACTAGTAATCTACATGCCCTACACTAATGATACACTGCTTATACACTAGTGATCTACATCCCCTACACTAATGATACACTGCTTATACACTAGTGATCTACCTCCCCTACACTAATGATACACTGCTTATACACTAGTGATGTACATCCTCTACACTAATGATACACTGCTTATACACTAGTGATCTACATCCCCTACACTAATGATACACTGCTTATACACTAGTGATGTACATCCTCTACACTAATGATACACTGCTTATACACTAGTGATCTACCTCCTCTACACTAATGATACACTGCTTATACACTAGTGATCTACCTCCTTTACACTAATGATTCACTGCTTATACACTAGTGATCTACCTCCTCTACACTAATGATACACTGCTTATACACTAGTGATCTACCTCCCCTACACTAATGATACACTGCTTATACACTAGTGATCTACCTCCCCTACACTAATGATACACTGCTTATACACTAGTGATCTACCTCCCCTACACTAATGATACACTGCTTATACACTAGTGATCTACATCCCCTACACTAATGATACACTGCTTATACACTAGTGATCTACCTCCTCTACACTAATGATACACTGCTTATACACTAGTGATCTACCTCCCCTACACTAATGATACACTGCTTATACACTAGTGATCTACCTTCCCTACACTAATGATACACTGCTTATACACTAGTGATCTACATCCCCTACACTAATGATACACTGCTTATACACTAGTGATCTACCTCCTCTACACTAATGATACACTACTTATACACTAGTGATCTACCTCCTCTACACTAATGATACACTGCTTATACACTAGTGATCTGCATCCCCTACACTAATGATACACTGCTTATACACTAGTGATCTACATCCCCTACACTAATGATACACTGCTCATACACTAGTGATCTACATCCCCTACACTAATGATACACTGCTTATACACTAGTGACACACGACCTCTGTATTAGTGATCACCTCTGTGTACCAGCAGCAGCCATGGACCTATCTTCCTCTCTGGTTCTACAGACGGGTCGAGCGCTGGATGTTCCGGATCCATGAGAATGTTGCATGGAATCTGAGCTTGATGTGGGAAATTCTGGGAGAGGGCGGCGCTGATGTGGGGTCTGTGTTACTGCGGAGCCCTGGTCCCCGGAGGAGCGGGAGACTTTATTATTGGCAACGATTCCCAATTGAAGAACGCAAATGATTTCCTGATCCTGCGAGAGGTTTATGTCCTGCAGAAATCTCCAGAGAGAAGCTCCAGAAAAGCCAAAGCCAGGCTGCGCAACCCTACCCGCTAATGTCAGCACTGGCCCGGCCGCTAGCCGGAAAGAGAAGGCCGGCACTCACCAGAGAAAGGCCGGCACTCACCGGAGAAAGGCCGGCACTCACCAAAGAAAGGCCGGCACTCACCAAAGAAAGGTCGGCAGTTATAGGAGAAAGGCCGGCCCTCATCGGAGAAAGGCCGGCACTCACCGGAGAAAGGCCGCCACTCACCGGAGAAAGGCTGGCACTCACCTGAGAAAGGCCGGCACTCACCGGAGAAAGGCCGCCACTCACCGGAGAAAGGCCGCCACTCACCAAAGAAAGGCCGGCACTCACCAAAGAAAGGCCGGCACTCACCAAAGAAAGGCCGGCAGTTATAGGAGAAAGGCCGGCCCTCATCGGAGAAAGGCCGGCCCTCATCGGAGAAAGGCCGGCACTCACCGGAGAAAGGCCGCCACTCACCGGAGAAAGGCTGGCACTCACCAGAGAAAGGCCGGCACTCACCGGAGAAAGGCCGCCACTCACCGGAGAAAGGCCGCCACTCACCGGAGAAAAGCCGGCACTCACCGGAGAAAAGCCGGCACTCACCGGAGAAAAGCCGGCACTCACCGGAGAAAGGCCGGCACTCACCGGAGAAAGGCCGGCACTCACCGGAGAAAGGCCGGCACTCACCAAAGAAAGGCCGGCACTCACCAAAGAAAGGCCGGCACTCACCAAAGAAAGGCCGGCACTCACCAAAGAAAGGCCGGCAGTTATAGGAGAAAGGCCGGCCCTCACCGGAGAAAGGCCGGCATGTGGAGGATGCAGGTGCAGAGAGGGACGTCCAGGCCAGGGTTCATCAGAAGGGTAAAAGGGGTCGGTGCTGGAAATACAACGTCTGGGGGCAACTGACAGCAGCAATGGAGGAAACTCCACATATGTAACAATGTATCATGAGCAGCGACTACAAGCAATGTCCACACGATACCAATCACCTGCACATCACAGAGGGCAAGAGCAAGATCTTCACCCGCACCTCCGCTACATTGTATCACACCCATCACACACCAATACACAGGAGGCAAATCACATCAACAATGATCAGCCCCCGAAAAGTGCAGGAAAGAAGCAGAGACCCCTCCAAATCCACATCTAATACAAAGACCAAGTGCGGAGAAGAATGTGGGGACCTGCAGTCCTATGTAACACCACAGATAACAGTGATAAGTACAGATAATGTAGTAGAGGTCACCTGCAGTCCTATGTAACATTACAGATAATGTAGTAGATGTCGCCTGCAGTCCCATGTAACACCACAAATAACAGTGATAAGTACAGATAATGTAGTAGATGTCACCTGCAGTCCTATGTAACACCACAAATAACAGTGATAAGTACAGATAATGTAGTAGATGTCACCTGCAGTCCTATGTAACACCACAGATAACAGTGATAAGTACAGATAATGTAGTAGATGTCGCCTGCAGTCCTATGTAACACCACAGATAACACAGTGATATCTCTGAGAACAGATAATGTAGTAGATGTCACCTGCAGTCCTATGTAACACCACAGATAACACAGTGATATCTCTGAGTACAGATAATGTAGTAGATGTCACCTGCAGTCCCATGTAACACCACAGATAACACAGTGATATCTCTGAGTGCAGATAATGTAGTAGATGTCACCTGCAGTCCTATGTAACACCACAGATAACACAGTGATAAGTACAGATAATGTAGTAGATGTCACCTGCAGTCCTATGTAACACCACAAATAACAGTGATAAGTACAGATAATGTAGTAGATGTCACCTGCAGTCCTATGTAACACCACAGATAACAGTGATAAGTACAGATAATGTAGTAGATGTCGCCTGCAGTCCTATGTAACACCACAGATAACACAGTGATATCTCTGAGAACAGATAATGTAGTAGATGTCACCTGCAGTCCTATGTAACACCACAGATAACACAGTGATATCTCTGAGTACAGATAATGTAGTAGATGTCACCTGCAGTCCTATGTAACACCACAGATAACACAGTGATATCTCTGAGTACAGATAATGTAGTAGATGTCACCTGCAGTCCCATGTAACACCACAGATAACACAGTGATATCTCTGAGTGCAGATAATGTAGTAGATGTCACCTGCAGTCCTATGTAACACCACAGATAACACAGTGATATCTCTGAGTGCAGATAATGTAGTAGATGTCACCTGCAGTCCTATGTAACACCACAGATAACACAGTGATATCTCTGAGTGCAGATAATGTAGTAGATGCCACCTGCAGTCCCATGTAACACCACAGATAACACAGTGATAAGTACAGATAATGTAGTAGATGTCACCTGCAGTCCTATGTAACACCACAAGTAAAATCACAAGTTGACAGACATCATTACCTTGCCCCAGTCCTCTCACTGGTCCCAGTATATCCCGGTCTCTGGGCTCCCAGCATTGTGCAGTATCCCGGGAATCATCTCCATGACTGCTCTGTCCCCATGTGCTGCAGTGTGAGCAGAGAGGGGGGGAGTGCCGGCTGTGACACCGCAGCCCCCTCCCCGGCATTCCTCAGCACATACCCGGCCCCTGCACACTGGATATAGATCAGAGGGGACCTCATTATCCCCCACATTCCGGCTCATTGTATGGAGGGTCCGGGCTATTCTTACACCCGCACATGTGCGCTGTCAGCCATCACCGCTCAGCACAAGAGCCCATCCAGCCCCTGGGAAAGCTGGGTGACCACCATGACCGCCATTACCACTGCTGAGCCCACTGTGGTCATCCGGCTTTCTAGGCTGATACCATAGAATAATAGCTGCTGGTGATATTTGGGCCCATCAGCCTGTCAGGAGCCCAGGAAAGAGGAGTACAGCCTCATAGAGGGGTCTGTTTGCTACAATGTGTCAGTCTGTGTAGATTGGATACATTGTATCACTTCTCCCTCACTGATAGGAAATACACAGAATATGAAACCCTGATGTGTGAACGAGGCGCAGAGAACCAGAAACTACAACCTGCAAAGAGATAAGACGTCTACAAGTGTCACCAGATAAGATGCTCTGCCACCTTAAGAATGATTCCATTTACTGACAACAAGCAGAGATCTGTACGAGAGAATCTGGAAAAAACAAGCTCTATATCTATCAACTTTACTGATCCTTCGCTTTCTATTGTCCTGATCTATATCCTCTGCGGTTCCATCCAGTGTTCTATAGAAAGAGCTTGTAAGTGCACCGCCCCCGTGCGAGCAGCCGGGTTACCGCTGATGCTCGGATCCGCGGTGGCTCGAGGGGTCTCCGGACCCGGGGGTCGCGCGGCCACTCGATTAAAAGAAGGGGGGGGATATGTACAGGGGTTTTTTGGAAAGTTTGTGAGGCCACCCTCGGTGCATGGTAATGTGAGGGACCACCGCTGCCGTTGGGGAGCCTGGTGGCGGTGGTGTAGCGGCACCGGCCGCGCTATGCTTCATCATTACTGTGCGCGGTGACGGGGGAGCTGCCGTAGCCGCTGACACCAAGCAGGGGGGCCCGGTGTTGGCGGCAGCACCTGGTCATATAGCGGCCGCGTGGTCTGTGACAGATCAGAGCAGCTCCTCTCTCACTGGCAGAAGCTGGCTGCTGATCTGCCGGGCGGCCGCCGGGCCCCCAACCTCCCGGGCCCAGTTGCAATGGCAACCGCTGCGACCGCGGTAGTTACGCCCCTGGATGGTGGGATGGTATTTGGGTGCCATGGGGGAAAAGGAACAGGGGTCTTCAAGGCACTCACTCAGTCCAGGAATAACAACACCGACAGCTTGTAAACCAGAATTCTGAGCACCGCTGCAGCTTGTAGGGAGCACGCTGGGGTTCATGCCCTTGGTGTTGCAGTGCCTGTGGCCCTATCCCTGGCACCTTAGTCTCGATTGGACCCTTTGGTATGAAACTCTTCGAGTCCCGCTCACCCGTATGGATAACGGAGTGAGCTTGCTCTCAGGGTTCACGCATAGGATTTCTTTGGACTGTATTGGGAAAGTCCTATCCCATCGGTGCACTAGTACCCCGATTTTGGAGTGGGTTGGGGATGACACTTGAATTCTTCACCCCTGTCGGCTAAATTACAGGAACACATGAAGCTACTTTTCAGCCTGGGGTCCACGTACCCCGTCGTGCCCTGGCCCCTGCCTGGTGATAGCGCAAGGCTGCCGGCCGACCTCCTCGGCAGTCCGTGCCCCTTGACACTGTCCCCTGCGACCGTTGTTCCAGCTCCTACCAGGCCCAGACCAATGTCCTCCATCTAGTACACAGGAGCCCTGCTCCATGACCTCTCCTCACGAGAGCCACTTCCTCCTCTCTCCTTAACTCTCAACTGTCAACTGTCACTGTCCTCACTTTCTCCTCACCAACCCCCCATGTGGGCGGACATATTCCCTTCAGGCCCCCCAATGGTGTGTCTGGTGGGTTTGGTGCAAAGTGTTCCTAGGATTTTGATTGGCTAAGCTGTTAGCAACACCAAGGGACCAGGACCCGTAACCAAGGAGGATGGATACTGTGCAGAAGGGCAGATTGCACAATACCCTGCGACGACCTGATAGGCCAGGGCGTCACATAAGCACTGCACTCACTTCATGAGAGGCTGCAGAGGTGGCTGGTAACCCAGGCAACGAACAGTAATCAATAAAATTAAAGGGAATCTGTCAGCAGGTTTTTGCTCCCCCATCAGAGAGCAGCATAAAGTAGAGACAGAGACCCGGATTCCAGTGATGTGTCACTTACTGAGATGTGTGTTGTAGTTTTGATAAAATGTTTTCTTTGAAGCAGATCTAGCAGTTATACAGAACTCAGGAAATGCTGGACTACCTGCACCACACCAAGTAGTCCTGCAATGATAATCTACTGCTGATTAAACCGTGATTTTATCAAAACTACACTAAGCAGCCCAGTAAGTGACACATCGCTGGAATCAGGATCTCGGCCCCTACATTATGATCCTCTCAGATAGGGGGCAAAAACCTGGTGACAGATTCCCTTTCATTGTAAAGTGGCCACAGATCCAAGGCAGATGCACTCATGTTCACTGGAATAGGCGCAAGTGGGCAGTGCCCAACAGGGGGCAGCACACAGATGACACAGCCGTGCACGTCTACTCTACAAGGGATCCCTTCCAATGGCACCGACAACAGCTGATGGTTGGAGCTGCCGGATGTCGCCCCCCACTGACCTATCCCAATATAAAGTCATGGACCGCCCCTTTAATACTCTGAGGCTATCCCTTTACAGTTTTGGTAAGTGGAGGTGCAGTGAGTGTGACGCTTCCCGCTGCTGGAGTTACCCTGAAATGAAATGTAATGGGAGCTGTCAGCGCTGATGGTCTCCATGTGTCGCCCCACATCGAATATGCTGCACCACATAAGTCACCCCCATATCCAGTGCAGGAGGGTCCCCACTATCTGCCGCAGCAGGGAATGCCGGCCACCCCAATATCCCCAGGAAGAACATGGGCTAAGCTTTCCCTGGCACTCGTCATAACCAAAAGTCGGGAGTCAGTGTTTATAAATACTGTTACATTGTTACCATTACAGTTGTTTCCAGAGAAGGTTTGTTATTGAGCGGTGAGGGCCACGAGGGGTAAACACAGGGCGGGGTCCCTTTAGGCACTGACCTAAATGCTTTACATGCTGGAGCCCAAAACTGGGACAGGACGACCCCACAGTGACATCCACGGGGCGAATGGGGACGCAGTGCACTGGAGATGGAGCGGGGGTCCCGTCAGCCCCCTACAGCCTCTGTGCTGGAGATGGAGCGGGGGTCCTGTCAGCCCCCTGCAGCCTCTGTGCTGGAGATGGAGCGGGGTCCCGTCAGCCCCCTGCAGCCTCTGTGCTGGAGATGGAGCAGGGGTCCCGTCAGCTCCCTGCAGCCTCGGTGCTGGAGATGGAGCGGGGTCCCGTCAGCCCCCTGCAGCCTCTGTGCTGGAGATGGAGCGGGGGTCCCGTCAGCCCCCTGCAGCCTCTGTGCTGGAGATGGAGCAGGCGTCTCATCAGCCCCCTGCAGCCTCTGTGCTGGAGATGGAGCGGGGGTCCCGTCAGCCCCCTGCAGCCTCTGTGCTGGAGATGGAGCGGGGGTCCCGTCAGCCCCCTGCAGCCTCTGTACTGGAGATGGAGCGGGGGTCCCGTCAGCCCCCTGCAGCCTCGGTGCTGGAGATGGAGCGGGGTCCCGTCAGCCCCCTGCAGCCTCGGTGCTGGAGATGGAGCGGGGTCCCGTCAGCCCCCTGCAGCCTCGGTGCTGGAGATGGAGCGGGGGTCCCGTCAGCCCCCTGCAGCCTCTGTGCTGGAGATGGAGCAGGGGTCCCGTCAGCTCCCTGCAGCCTCGGTGCTGGAGATGGAGCGGGGTCCCGTCAGCCCCCTGCAGCCTCTGTGCTGGAGATGGAGCGGGGGTCCCGTCAGCCCCCTGCAGCCTCTGTGCTGGAGATGGAGCAGGCGTCTCATCAGCCCCCTGCAGCCTCTGTGCTGGAGATGGAGCGGGGGTCCCGTCAGCCCCCTGCAGCCTCTGTGCTGGAGATGGAGCGGGGGTCCCGTCAGCCCCCTGCAGCCTCGGTGCTGGAGATGGAGCGGGGTCCCGTCAGCCCCCTGCAGCCTCGGTGCTGGAGATGGAGCGGGGTCCCGTCAGCCCCCTGCAGCCTCGGTGCTGGAGATGGAGCGGGGTCCCGTCAGCCCCCTGCAGCCTCTGTGCTGGAGATGGAGCGGGGTCCCGTCAGCCCCCTGCAGCCTCGGTGCTGGAGATGGAGCGGGGTCCTGTCAGCCCCCTGCAGCCTCTGTGCTGGAGATGGAGCGGAGTCCCGTCAGCCCCCTGCAGCCTCTGTGCTGGAGATGGAGCGGGGGTCCCGTCAGCCCCCTGCAGCCTCGGTGCTGGAGATGGAGAGGGGGTCCCGTCAGCCCCTGGTCTCGGTGGTTTGTACTTGACGGCCACTTATTCTAGGAGGAAGATACTGTTACCATGTAACAAGCCCTACACTGTCAGACATCAGGGGTGACAGGCAGCGGAGGATCTGAAATAGGAAGAAATTAAGAGACAAAGAATATTCGAAAGTCGTAAAACCTGGACAGTCATTAACCCTTTCACACCCACATAAAATAGCGCAGTCGGGTTATCCCAATCCGCTCATGTCACCGAGGCCTCCAGTGTGGCAGTCGCCATGGTTTCCGCCACCGTCTAGACCAGGATGATACCATCTTCAGTAATTATGGGTTATCCAGTTCTCCAAAACGTTGGCATCTAAGAGAGGAATCTCAAAAGACGCTGAAATTACCGCCATCTCGTGACACTCCAGGAACAGTGAAATTAAGAAGAGCCGCTAAAAAGAAACTACTGCTCCCTGTTATCAGCCATTTCTCGCAGCAGCGTTCAATGGCCGCCGGCGGTTACTTTACTGATCAGTGACAGTTTCAGTTCAGAGAGGGCAAGAAACATGAGCACAAACAATGAGAAATCAATCATCAACCGCTCGTCTTGTGCACAGAACACGATTCAGCAGCACACGCTGATGACACAGGACGCGGAGCTGCCAAGAAAGCCAAGACTTAAAGGGATCGGTCAACAGGATATTCCTTTGTAATCTGAGAGTAGCATAATGTAGAGACAGGGACCCTGATTCCAGCGATGTGTCACTTACTGGGCTGTGTGCTGTCTCCTCTGCTGCAGATCTAGCAGCTATACAGAGCTCATGATTATGCTGGACTACCTGCAGCACGCCAAGTAGTCCTGTAATGATAACTACTGCAGATTAAACAGTGAATTTATCAAAACTACACTAAGCAGCCCAGTAAGTGACACATCGCTGGAATCAGGATCTCTGCCCCTACATTGTTCTGTTCTCAGATTAGGCGGCAAAAACCTGCTGACAGATTCCCTCTAACTAAACTTAAAAAATAAAATCATCTGACAACACTTGGGAGACAGGCGGCCGGCTTGTGCTGGTCCATAACTGGGAAACAAGCATCACTGGGAAAGCACTTTCCTGACAGACAATGGAAACACAAAGATAAGACAGCTGATTACAATCTATTACACTCTGTTATCAACCATTACTAAAGGAGGAGACTGTAGGACAGGTGAGTACAATCTATTACTTACTGTTATCAACCATTACTAGGGGGCTAGAAGGTAGGACAGGTGAGTACAATCTATTACTCCCTGTTATCAACCATTACTAGGTGGCTAGAAGGTAGGACAGGTAAGTGCAATTTATTACTCTCTGTTATCAGCCATTACTGGGGGAGGAGACTG
The DNA here is from genome assembly GCF_048569485.1 of Anomaloglossus baeobatrachus. Lineage (NCBI taxonomy): Eukaryota > Metazoa > Chordata > Amphibia > Anura > Aromobatidae > Anomaloglossus > Anomaloglossus baeobatrachus. The sequence goes on along the minus strand of NC_134355.1, from coordinate 12,737,880 downwards.
TAGGACAGGGGAGTACAGTCTATTACTCTCTGGCAATTCACAGCTGGCATGAATCCCTTATATTATCCAGTTTCCCGCCACACCACGGCAATGAGAAGAACCCAGTACAGTGCCAGATTTGGATGGATGTGTCACTTCCGGGGTGGCTGTGGGCTGCTATTTTTAGGCTGGGAAGGTCCAAATAACTATGGCCCTTCCCACCCTAAAAATATCAGCCCCCAGTTGTCTGCTGTCCCTTGGCTGGTTTTGAACAAATGGGGGGACCCCTATGACGTTTTTTAAAAATATGTTTTCAAATAAATAAAAAAAGAAATCAGCGTGGGACCACCTAAAAAAAATAAAATATTAATTTTAGTATCATGCATTTTTTTTTTCCGGTACAGGTCACACGGATGGCCATATGGATCTCCAAAACGGGCCGTGTAACACGTGTATTTTTTACACGGATGTGTGACGGAGCCGGAGACAAATTACAATATTTGAGACAAAAAGTCCTTTTGTGTAGATAGAAAAAGCCTCAGATCTTGGAGCTCATGAAAAATAGAAAAACAAAAAGATGCCGGGTTTATATTTTGGCTCGGTGTAAGCGGCGCCTGCAGCAGCATTTTTGGCCGTTCTCAGCAGTGGAGGGGTTAAAGCAGGAATATAGATGTAACCGCTGCCTTACAAGGAAGCAAAGAGCATTAAGTTGCATTTGTGAAATTCCAGCATGTAAGTCAGTGCAGTGCGCAGTTTCCATGATGTAAGGAGCCGCTGCTGCCTGCACTACAACTGCCTGCCATCTGGAGGACATTGTGTCTCTGGAATGATCAGGCTCCCAGGACCCCGGGTCAACAGCACCATGGGGAAAAGGCCGCCATGGACCCTGCGCTGGAAGCAACGAGTCTGTGCACGCAGCAAGGAACAGGACACGATGCAGCAAACTGATATAGAGTTATACAGAGGGCAGACAGCCAGGATTATACCTGTATATAACAATACCATCTATAGGTGTCACTGCAGAAACAATCACACCCCTCATCCTAGAGTCACAGGTCCCAACCTTACATAGGAGTATTCTAAACCGCTAATAGTGAAGAATCCCAAGAGTGAGGTTAGAAAAACCAGTATACAACAGGTCTGTCCAGCAAACACTCTCTTGAACACTTCCAACTATAAAATACTGCCCCTATCCATTTTATTACCAGAATATGAATCTCAGTTTTATAAGAAATGGTTTATAATATGATAACTTAGACGGCCAAAATGGCCTTAGTCGCATTTCACGGTATATCAAACGTTTATGACTTACTCCAATCTATAAGTAAATCAATCATCATTCTTTAATGTTTTCCATTCTTTGTATTAATAATTTGAAACTCAATAAAAAATTTATTGTTTAAAAAAAAAAATACTGCCCCTATATGCAAAAAAAAAAATGAAATACTATAATACTGCTCCTATGTACAAGAATATAATTGCTATAATACTGCCCCTATGTACAAGAATATAACAACTATAATACTGCCCCTATATACAAGAATATAACTACTATAATATTGTCCCTATATACAAGAATATAACTACTATAATACTGCCCCTATGTACAAGAATATAACTACTATAATACTGCCCCTATGTACAAGAATATAAGTACTACAATACTGCCCCTATGTACAAGAATATAACTACTACAATACTGCCCCTATGTACAAGAATATAACTACTATAATACTACCTCCTATGTACAAGAATATAACAACTATAATACTGCCCCTATGTACAAGAATATAACTACTATAATACTGCTCCTATGTACAAGAATATAACTACTATAATACTGCTTCTATGTACAAGAATATAACTACTATAATACTGCTCCTATGTACAAGAATATAACTACTATAATATTGTCCCTATATACAAGAATATAACTACTGTAATACTGCCCCTATGTACAAGAATATAACTACTATAATACTGCCCCCTATGTACAAGAATATAACTACTATAATACTGCTCCTATGTACAAGAATATAACTACTATAATACTGCCCCTATGTACAAGAATATAACTACTATAATACTGCCCTTATGTACAAGAATATAACTACTATAATACTGCCCCCCTATGTACAAGAATATAACTACTATAACACTGCCCCTATGTACAAGAATATAACTACTATAATACTGCTCCTATGTGCAAGAATAAAACTACTATAATACTGCCCCTATGTACAACAATATAACTACTATAATACTGCTCCCTATATACAAGAATATAACTTCTATAATACTGCTCCTATGTGCAAGAATAAAACTACTATAATACTGCCCCTATGTACAAGAATGTAACTACTATAATAATGCCCCTATGTACAAGAATATAACTACTATAATACTGCCCCCTATGTAAAAGAATATAACTACTATAATACTGCTCCTATATACAAGAATATAACTACTATAATACTGCCCCCTATGTACAAGAATATAACTACTATAATACTGCCCCCTATGTACACGAATATAACTACTATAATAATGCTCCTATATACAAGAATATAACTACTATAATACTGCCTCCTATGTACAAGAATATAACTACTATAATACTGCCTCCTATATACAAGAATATAATTACTATAATACTGCCCCTATGTACAAGAATATAACTACTATAATACTGCCCCCTATGTACAAGAATATAACTACTATAATACTGCCTCCTATGTACAAGAATATAACTACTATAATACTGCTCCTATATCCAAGAATATAATTGCTATAATACTGCCCCCTATGTACAGGAATATAACTGTTATAATACTGACTTCTTCCATATCATTTCTCTGTTTCTTACCCCGTGGTGTCATTAGTAGGGTTGCATTGATGGGTCTGATATCTTTCGTGTGAGCAGAGTTGCTCTTTTCGGAGTACTCCTCGGGGGCACCGGTGATATTATTGCTATCAGTAGATGTAGACCCTCACTCATTGCTGATGGAGCATTAGTAACATGGGGAAATATCTTCTCATTGGAGGTCGGGGTACTGGGTGGGAGTCAGCGTCTTTGGTCACATGACATGTCCTCAGCAGACCCTGCGTCCCACAAAAAGAAAACATCCCCTGCTAATTTTAATTGTCTCTCCAGTAAAGGAGACAAACTCTAGCACAGCGCCACCTATTGGAAGTAGCGATCCTAAAAGTCACAAGTGGATTTTCGACAATCCTTTGCAATATGACTCAGGATATATAAGCCAGATCAGAATCCCAATTTGCAGACACGGTGTTTCGGGGTGCTTGCCCCTCGTCAGTGCAAAGTATGGGGGTGTCTGATCTGGCTCATGAGAAAGCTATGTGGGGACCACGGGGGAACACTATTCTCCTTAAGGAGACTTTGCAAGCCAGTCTGGCTGCCAGGTAAGGGGACTTATAGCTGCAATGCCCCTAAAATTCCACGGGGGAACACTATTCTCCTTAAGGAGACTTTGCAAGCCAGTCTGGCTGCCAGGTAAGGGGACTTATAGCTGCAATGCTGCTAATTTTAGTCCTTCTGGCCGGAGCGGACCCTGAGACTGTGACTCTCCCAGGGCTGCAGCAGCAAATCTCTGGCCACAAACCATTTCCGGGCCTGATGCAGCAGTAACGCGGCAGAATGTATCAGTCCAGAATGTATCAGTCCAGAATGTATCAGTCCAGAATGTGCAGAGGACAAAAGGACAAATATGACATGGATACATTATTACTAGATCTGTGAGAAGGGACTCCAGCATCATATCCACCACCCCGGTGACCTCATTGTATCATATCAGTCACCCAGGTGACCTCACTGTAACATATCCGTCACCCCGGTGACCTCACTGTATCATATCAGTCACCCCGGTGACCTCACTGTAACATATCCGTCACCCCGGTGACCTCACTGTATCATATCAGTCACCCCGGTGACCTCCCTGTAACATATCCGTCACCCCGGTGACCTCCCTGTAACATATCCGTCACCCAGGTAACCTCACTGTATCATATCCGTCACCCCGGTGACCTCACTGTATCATATCCGTCACCCCGGTGACCTCACTGTTTCATATCCGTCACCCCGGTGACCTCACTGTTTCATATCCGTCACCCAGGTGACCTCACTGTATCATATCCGTCACCCCGGTGACCTCACTGTATCATATCCGTCACCCAGGTGACCTCACTGTATCATATCCGTCACCCCGGTGACCTCACTGTATCATATCCGTCACCCCGGTGACCTCACTGTTTCATATCAGTCACCCCATTGACCTCACTGTATCATATCCGTCACCCCGGTGACCTCACTGTATCATATCCGTCACCCCGGTGACCTCACTGTATCATATCCGTCACCTCGGTGACCTCACTGTATCATATCCATCACCCCGGTGACCTCCCTGTAACATATCCGTCACCCCGGTGACCTCACTGTATCATATCCGTCACCCCGGTGACCTCACTGTATCATATCCATCACCCCGGTGACCTCCCTGTAACATATTCATCACCCCGGTGACCTCACTGTATCATATCCGTCACCCCGGTGACCTCACTGTTTCATATCCGTCACCACATTGACCTCACTGTATCATATCCGTCACCCCGGTGACCTCCCTGTAACATATCCGTCACCCTGGTGACCTCACTGTTTCATATCCGTCACCCCATTGACCTCACTGTATCATAGCCGTCACCCCGGTGACCTCACTGTATCATATCCGTCACCCCGGTGACCTCACTGTATCATATCCGTCACCTCGGTGACCTCACTGTATCATATCCATCACCCCGGTGACCTCCCTGTAACATATCCGTCACCCCGGTGACCTCACTGTATCATATCCGTCACCCCGGTGACCTCACTGTATCATATCCATCACCCCGGTGACCTCCCTGTAACATATCCGTCACCCCGGTGACCTCACTGTATCATATCCGTCACCCCGGTGACCTCACTGTTTCATATCCGTCACCACATTGACCTCACTGTATCATATCCGTCACCCCATTGACCTCACTGTATCATATCCGTCACCCCGGTGACCTCACTGTATCATATCCGTCACCCCGGTGACCTCACTGTATCATATCCGTCACCTCGGTGACCTCACTGTATCATATCCATCACCCCGGTGACCTCCCTGTAACATATCCGTCACCCCGGTGACCTCACTGTATCATATCCGTCACCCCGGTGACCTCACTGTATCATATCCATCACCCCGGTGACCTCCCTGTAACATATTCATCACCCCGGTGACCTCACTGTATCATATCCGTCACCCCGGTGACCTCACTGTTTCATATCCGTCACCACATTGACCTCACTGTATCATATCCGTCACCCCGGTGACCTCCCTGTAACATATCCGTCACCCCGGTGACCTCACTGTTTCATATCCGTCAGCCCATTGACCTCACTGTATCATATCCGTCACCCCATTGACCTCACTGTATCATATCCGTCACCCCATTGACCTCACTGTATCATATCCGTCACCCCGGTGACCTCACTGTATCATATCCGTCACCCCAGTGACCTCACTGTATCATATCCGTCACCCCGGTGACCTCACTGTATCATAACCGTCACCCCGGTGACCTCACTGTATCATATCCGTCACCCCGGTGACCTCACTGTTTCATATCCGTCACCACATTGACCTCACTGTTTCATATCCGTCACCACATTGACCTCACTGTATCATATCCGTCACCCCGGTGACCTCACTGTATCATATCCGTCACCCCGGTGACCTCACTGTATCATATCCGTCACCTCGGTGACCTCACTGTATCATATCCATCACCCCGGTGACCTCACTGTATCATATCCGTCACCCCGGTGACCTCCCTGTAACATATCCGTCACCCCAGTGACCTCACTGTATCATATCCGTCACCCTGGTGACCTCACTGTATCATATCTATCACCCCGGTGACCTCACTGTATCATATCCGTCACCCCGGTGACCTCCCTGTAACATATCCGTCACCCCGGTGACCTCACTGTATCATATCCGTCACCCCGGTGACCTCACTGTATCATATCCGTCACCCCAGTGACCTCACTGTATCATATCCGTCACCCTGGTGACCTCACTGTATCATATCCGTCACCCCGGTGACCTCACTGTATCATATCCGTCACCCCGGTGACCTCCCTGTAACATATCCGTCACCCCGGTGACCTCCCTGTAACATATCCGTCACCCCAGTGACCTCACTGTATCATATCCGTCACCCTGGTGACCTCACTGTATCATATCTATCACCCCGGTGACCTCACTGTATCATATCCGTCACCCCGGTGACCTCCCTGTAACATATCCGTCACCCCGGTGACCTCACTGTATCATATCCGTCACCCCGGTGACCTCCCTGTATCATATCCGTCACCCCGGTGACCTCACTGTATCATATCCGTCACCCCGGTGACCTCACTGTATCATATCCGTCATCATTCACCTGTAATTCATTTACTACTAAATAAGGGTAAGAAGTGTGAGCTTTTTCCCCATCAGGTCATATCCAAAAAAAAATTATTCCAAATTGTAACTATTCCATACTGACGCTTACCCCACAGACCCCCCCCCCGACCCCCAGGCAGGCAGGTAGGTAGCTGAAGCAATGGAAACCGCAGGCAGGCAGGTACCTGAAGAACTGGAAACCGCAGGCAGGCAGGTAGCTGAAGCAATGGAAACCACAGGCAGGCAGGTAGCTGAAGCAATGGAAACCACAGGCAGGCAGGTAGCTGAAGCAATGGAAACCGCAGGCAGGCAGGTAGCTGAAGCAATGGAAACCGCAGGCAGGCAGGTAGCTGAAGCAATGGAAACCACAGGCAGGCAGGTAGCTGAAGAACTGGAAACCACAGGCAGGCTGTGTGATACTAGAAACCGCTGGCAGGTAGGTAGCTGAAGCAATGGTAACCGCAGGCAGGTAGGTAGCTAGAGCTGGAAACCGCTGGCAGGCAGGTACCTGAAGAACTGGAAACCACAGGCAGGCAGGTACCTGAAGAACTGGAAACCGTAGGCAGGTAGATAGCTGAAGAATTGGAAACCGCTAGAAGGTAGGCAGCTGAAGAACTGGAAAGCGATGGCAGGTAGGTAGCTGAAGAACTGGAAATCGCAGGCAGGCAGGTAGCTGAAGAACTGGAAACCGCAGGCAGGCAGGTAGCTGAAGAACTGGAAACCGCAGGCAGGTATCTGAAGAACTGGAAACCATAGGCAGGTATCTGAAGAACTGGAAACCATAGGCAGGCAGGTATCTGAAGAACTGGAAACCATAAGCAGGTGGGTAGCTGTGGTACTGGAAACCACAAGCAGGCAGGTAGCTGAAGAATTGGAAACCACAGGCAGGTAAGAAACTTCCTGGAGACCACAAAGGTAGCAAACAAACTCTGGAGTAACTAGAAAGTCTGATACCAGGGAGGCCGCAGATGGACCGTAGACATCCTGGACGTTGCAAGTGGACACGTAGATGAAGAGGTCTTAGAAGACTGGACACTTGTAGCAGAAGACAGAACTCCGGAGAAACTAGCAAGTCTGATACCATGGAGGCCGCAGACGGTCAGGAGACGTCCTGAAGACCGCAGACCCGTGACTGTGCAAGGAACAAACTACAAGTCTCAGGAATACTGCAGTCTTACTACCGACCCCGGTGTGTGGAGCCGTATAGAGGATTAGGTAGAAGATCACATGTGACCACACAACATCACTGGACCGGGTCACAGGGAGCAAAGCACGGAGCTGGGACAGGTGGTAACAGGAAACCTGGTCTACACTGACATCTTGGATCTAGCTCCTCATATTTCCCGGGGTCAGGAGATGTTCTAAGGTCTAAACACATAAAGTTATCAGACGTCTCAGATGTTCTCAGATCTCCGCGGCTCCTGCACATTTTTGTGGAACCAGAACAGATTTTCTCCAATTAATTTCCAAACAGTCCAGACAGTGACAGTGCGACCCGCCCCCGAGGAGCCTCAGTAATTTACCTGTCACTCAGACACAATAAAGCAAGCAGCAGAAAGCAAAGTCCTTCTCATCACAACCAAACCCAATATCTTCTCCATCTACTCTAACAGCTACAGACTCGATACAGAGAGCAATGGGGAGAGGGGATAGAGGAGGGAGGAGAGAGCAATGGGGAGAGAGGATAGAGGAGAGAGGAGAGAGCAATGGGGAGAGAGGATAGAGGAGAGAGGAGAGAGCAATAGGGAGGGGATAGAGGAGAGGAGAGAGCAATGGGGAGAGGAGAGAGGAGAGAGCAATGGGGAGAGGGGATAGAGGAGAGGAGAGAGGAGAGAGCAATGGGGAGAAGGGAGAGGAGAGAGGAGAGAGCAATGGGGAGAGGGGATAGAGGAGGGAGGAGAGAGCAATGGGGAGAGAGGATAGAGGAGAGAGGAGAGAGCAATAGGGAGGGGATAGAGGAGGGAGGAGAGAGCAATGGGGAGAGAGGATAGAGGAGAGAGGAGAGAGCAATAGGGAGAGGGGATAGAGGAGAGGAGAGAGGAGAGAGCAATAGGGAGGGGATAGGAGAGAGGAGAGAGGAGAGAGCAATGGGGAGAGGAGAGAGCAATGGGGAGAGAGGATAGAGGAGAGAGGAGAGAGCAATAGGGAGAGGGGATAGAGGAGAGAGGAGAGAGCAATGGGGAGAAGGGAGAGGAGAAAGGAGAGAGCAATGGGGAGAAGGGAGAGGAGAAAGGAGAGAGCAATGGGGAGAAGGGAGAGGAGAGAGGAGAGAGCAATGGGGAGAAGGGAGAGGAGAGAGCGATGGGGAGAAGGGAGAGGAGAGAGGAGAGAGCAATGGGGAGAAGGGAGAGGAGAAAGGAGAGAGCAATGGGGAGAAGGGAGAGGAGAGAGCAATGGGGAGAAGGGAGAGGAGAAAGGAGAGAGCAATGGGGAGAAGGGAGAGGAGAGAGGAGAGCGCAATGGGGAGAAGGGAGAGGAGAGAGCGATGGGGAGAAGGGACAGGAGAGAGGAGAGAGCGATGGGGAGAGGGGAGAAGGGAGAGGAGAGAGCAATGGGGAGAGGAGAGAAGGGAGAGGAGAGAGGAGAGAGCAATGGGGAGAGGAGAGAAGGGAGAGGAGAGAGGAGAGAGCAATGGGGAGAGGGGAGAGAGGAGAGGAGAGAGGAGAGAGCAATGGGGAGAAGGGAGAGGAGAGAGGAGAGAGCAATGGGGAGAAGGGAGAGGAGAGAGGAGAGAGCAATGGGGAGAAGGGAGAGGAGAGAGCGATGGGGAGAAGGGAGAGGAGAGAGGAGAGAGCGATGGGGAGAGGGGAGAAGGGAGAGGAGAGAGCAATGGGGAGAGGGGAGAAGGGAGAGGAGAGAGGAGAGAGCGATGGGGAGAAGGGAGAGGAGAGAGGAGAGAGCGATGGGGAGAGGGGAGAAGGGAGAGGAGAGAGGAGAGAGCAATGGGGAGAGGAGAGAAGGGAGAGGAGAGAGGAGAGAGCAATGGGGAGAGGAGAGAGGAGAGAGCAATGGGGAGAGGAGAGAAGGGAGAGGAGAGAGGAGAGAGCAATGGGGAGAGGAGAGAAGGGAGAGGAGAGAGGAGAGAGCAATGGGGAGAGGACAGAAGGGAGAGGAGAGAGGAGAGAGCAATGGGGAGAGGGGTGAGAGGAGAGGAGAGAGGAGAGAGAAATGGGGAGAAGGGAGAGGAGAGAGGAGAGAGCAATGGGGAGAAGGGAGAGGAGAGAGCGATGGGGAGAAGGGAGAGGAGAGAGGAGAGAGCGATGGGGAGAGGAGAGAAGGGAGAGGAGAGAGCAATGGGGAGAGAGGAGAGAGGACACCCGGCAGGTTACTTTGGATAATTCAAAAAGATCCAGTTCCAAATTTCTCCAGACCTTCAGCTTGAAGCGCGGCTCCGTCCTGTCAAAGTCCTTGGTGGCTTCCACTGACCGTGCGGAGCGGCCGAAGACCAGACCCCAACCTACAAAGGTTCAATCAGGTTCCTCACAGGAATAACCTCATTCTGGTTTGAATGTAAGAAAGTGAAGAACCTCGGCCGGATTTACAGACACAGACACAAAGACACTTGTCAGATGTTCCTGACTCATTATGCTCCTCTAAATTACGCAGGAGCGTCTGACTCCAACAGACCTCATCAAGACAAGTGAGAAAGCGCTGGACTGAGGAATCGAGGGTCGATGTCTATAGAATCCATTCTACTTGTATCATTCCATCATGCAGGGACCTCCCCTATACCGGACCCATCACCCCCGTGACCTCCCTATACTGGACCCATCACCCCCGTGACCTCCCTATACTGGACCCATCACCCCCCGTGACCTCCCTATACTGGACCCATCACCCCCGTGACCTCCCTATACCGGACCCATCACCCCCGTGACCTCCCTATACTGGACCCATCACCCCCGTGACCTCCCTATACTGGACCCATCACCCCCGTGACCTCCCTATACCAAAACCATCACCCCCGTGACCTCCCTATACCGGAACCATCACCCCTGTGACCTCCCTATACCGGAACCATCACCCCCGTGACTTCTCTATACTGGACCCATCACCCCCGTGACCTCCCTATACCGGAACCATCACCCCCGTGACCTCCCTATACTGGACCCATCACCCCCATGACCTCCCTATACCGGACCCATCACCCCCGTGACCTCCCTATACCGGAACCATCACCCCCGTGACCTCCCTATACTGGACCGATCACCCCCGTGACCTCCCTATACCGGAACCATCACCCCCGTGACCTCCCTATACTGGACCCATCACCCCCGTGACCTACCTATACCGGAACCATCACCCCTGTGACCTCCCTATACCGGACCCATCACCCCCGTGACCTCCCTTTACCGGAACCATCACCCCCGTGACCTCCCTATACTGGACCCATCACCCCCGTGACCTCCCTATACTGGACCCATCACCCCCGTGACCTCTCTATACTGGACCCATCACCACCGTGACCTCTCTATACTGGACCCATCACCCCCGTGACCTCTCTATACCGGACCCATCACCTCCGGGACCTCCCTATACCGGACCCCTCACCCCTGTGACCTCCCTATACCGGACCCATCACCCCAGTGACCTCCCTATAACGGACCCATCACCCCCGTGACCTCCCTATACCGGAACCATCTACCCCGTGACCTCCCTATACTGGACCTATCACCCCCGTGACCTCCCTATACCGGAACCATCTACCCCGTGACCTCCCTATACTGGACCTATCACCCCCGGGACCTCCCTATACTGGACCTATCACCCCTGTGAACTCCTTTCTTGCGCTCTCTCTCCTCATTCTAGTATATTTTATGCCTAATAAGAACAGTTATTTTCCCTCAGACTTTTCCCGTATCCAGCGTCCGGGTATCTAGCGTCCGTACATCCAGCGTCCGTGCATCCAGTGGCTGGGCATCCAGCGGCCGAGCATCCAGCGGCCGTGCATCCAGCGGCAGGGCATCCAGCGGCCGGGCATCCAGCGGCCGGGCATCCAGTGGCAGGGCATCCAGCGGCAGGGCATCCAGCGGAAGGGCATCCAGCGGCCGGGCATCCAGCGGCCGGGCATCCAGCGGTGAAGCTTTATTTGTGTTGAAATAGGATCTGATACCAACATGAAATTCACTATAATTGTATCCAGAAAATATATTCATGTCCCAGAATAACAACGAGGAAAAGGGAAATCCAAACTCTGCTCCAGATCCGGCTGCAGAGGCTTCAGACAGTAGGAAAAGATACAATTTAATAGCTGCTACATTTTGTTTCTATAGGGGGCAGTAATATAGTGTAAAGACCAAACCGGGAGAGATGATAAACCTGCAATCACAGGCCCATATTCAGACTAAGGCTATGTGCACACGTTGCGTAAATACATGCAGTTACGCTGCGCTTTGTAGCGCAGCGTAACTGCATGCGTCCTGCGTCCCCTGCACAGTCTATGGAGATTGTGCAGGGGCCGTGCGCACGTGGCGTTTTAGAGCGCAGCACTTCTTCCGTGCGCTTTGCCGGCAGCTCCTGTCTGTCTATGGCAGGAGCTGCAGGCAGAGCGCATGGAATCGGCTTCACTACGGACATTTCTGCAGCGATTTAAAGCGCACATGTGCTCTTCAGATCGCTGCAGAAATTTCTGCAGTGAACTGTACGTAACGTGCGCACATAGCCGAAGAGGAGCCCTAAACCTGACCGCGGAGGTTGTCACCCGAAGATTACACAATGACGCTGCCACGCTAGGTACGGGGAAGTATCAAGCGAAAGGAAAGGGAAACCCTGTGTCTAGGGAAAGGGGAGATGGTGACCCCCTGACCAAACCTACTGCTGGTCCCTGGGGACCCCCCCCACCCTAGATAGGTTCTGCACTATCTGCCGAGCCAGATACCTGACCCTAGATATCTATAGTGCTAGACCCTAAATAGGGAACAGATGAGATGAGCTCTTCATTAACACCACTAACCACTATAGATGACACAGTGAGGACACACGGGGTGAAAATGCATCAGCTACTTATCCACAGATGACTCAGGTAGAAGTTCGGCAACAATACCACAGAGGAGTACAAGCCACCTGCTTGCAACCAGAGCTAATATGAACATAATAATATCCCCAGCACAAGTTCAGGGAAGATGGGATTATTTAATCACAAGTGGATTACTGATAATCAGCAGCTGGACAGAAGGAGGGTTCCGCTGGGTCCAAAAGAGGAAGAGATGAAAATAGAGCAGCAAAGCTACCTATACAAATGAATACTGACAGCAGGAACAATAGAAAGTCAGGGAGCATTCTACAGCCAAACACTGTGACCTTCTATGCCCAGAAACACCATGACTGTATATCACTCGTGACACACCCATGACAGACGCCCCCATTCAACGTCTGCGGACCCGGAGTGTCCTTAACTGCCCCATCAACTATAAACAAAGTGTAACACAAAACAACAATAAACATAAATGAAGTGTATTCAGAGGGCGAGACACAGGGCTAGGAACATGTTCACACAGTCATACAGGGAAGATGGAGGAGACACTGAAGACTTAGAATACGTGGAAAACCCCAAAATCCTAAATGTAACAGAATGGGAAGAGTGAGAGTGCTGCCAAGGGAAACTGACATAAACCACGGGGGAAAAAGAGAATTCACCAAGAAAATCCTTAACTGAGGAGCTGGGACTCCAAACATCCATCTATCTTGTCACACTGAAGGCATGTTCATGGTAAGTATCAGCAGCACCTCCCAGGATGTGACAGGGCAAACAAAGGGAGTAAAAATACCGGAATAGAAAACAAAGAAAGGAAAGAGAACTATCAGCAATTGTATACACTATACACTAAACAGGCTGTGTTCCAACAGAGAGGGAAACCGACCACACAACTAGAGGTCACCGAATCAAGCCCTGGAGTTAAACCATGAAATATAGTAGCTTTATTCTTTTACCTAGGAGCAGTATTATAGTAGTTGTAGTATAGTAACATGGGGTAAGAAACCGAGCCAGCGTTACAGAGAAATGATATGCAAGAAGGCTGTATTATAGTAGTTATATTCTTGTATATAGGAGCAGTATTATAGTAGTTATATTCTTGTACATATGGGCAGTATTATAGTAGTTATATTCTTGTATATAGGAGCAGTATTATAGTAGTTATATTCTTGTACATAGGGGCAGTATTATAGTAGTTATATTCTTGTATATAGGAGCAGTATTATAGCAGTTATATTCTTGTACATAGGGGCAGTATTATAGTAGTTATATTTTTGTACATAGGGGCAGTATTATAGTAGTTATATTCTTGTACATAGGGGCAGTATTATAGTAGTTATATTCTTGTACATAGGAACAGTATTATAGTAGTTTTATTCTTGTACATAGGGGGCAGTATTATAGTAGTTTTATTCTTGTACATAGAGGGCAGTATTATAGTAGTTATATTCTTGTATATAGGGGGCAGTATTATAGTAGTTATATTCTTGTATATAGGGGGCAGTATTATAGTAGTTATATTCTTGTACATAGGGGCAGTATTATAATATTTATATCCTTGTACATAGGGGCAGTATTATAGTAGTTATATTCTTGTATATAGGGGACAGTGTTATAGTAGTTATATTCTTGTACATAGGGGGCAGTATTATAGTAGTTATATTCTTGTATATAGGGGGCATTATTATAGTAGTTATATTCTTGTATATAGGGGGCAGTATTATAGTAGTTATATTCTTGTATATAGGGGCAGTATTATAGTAGTTATAATCTTGTACATAGGGGCAGTATTATAGTAGTTATATTCTTGTACATAGGGGCAGTATTATAGTAGTTATATTCTTGTACATAGGGGCAGTATTATAGTAGTTATATTCTTGTATATAGGGGGCAGTATTATAGTAGTTATATTCTTGTATATAGGGGGCAGTATTATAGTAGTTATATTCTTGTATATAGGGGCAGTATTATAGTAGTTATATTCTTGTACATAGGAGCAGTATTATAGTAGTTATATTCTTGTATATAGGGGGCAGTATTATAGTAGTTATATTCTTGTATATAGGGGGCAGTATTATAGTAGTTATATTCTTGTATATAGGGGGCATTATTATAGTAGTTATATTCTTGTATATAGGGGGCAGTATTATAGTAGTTATATTCTTGTATATAGGGGGCAGTATTATAGTAGTTATAATCTTGTACATAGGGGCAGTATTATAGTAGTTATATTCTTGTACATAGGGGGCAGTATTATAGTAGTTATATTCTTGTATATAGGGGGCAGTATTATAGCAGTTATATTCTTGTACATAGGGGCAGTATTATAGTAGTTATATTCTTGTATATAGGGGGCAGTATTATAGTAGTTATATTCTTGTACATAGGGGCAGTATTATAGTAGTTATATTCTTGTACATAGGGGGCAGTATTATAGTAGTTATATTCTTGTATATAGGGGCATTATTATAGTAGTTATATTCTTGTATATAGGGGGCAGTATTATAGCAGTTATATTCTTGTACATAGGGGGCAGTATTATAGTAGTTATATTCTTGTATATAGGGGCATTATTATAGTAGTTATATTCTTGTATATAGGGGGCAGTATTATAGCAGTTATATTCTTGTACATAGGGGGCAGTATTATAGTAGTTATATTCTTGTATATAGGGGGCAGTATTATAGTAGTTATATTCTTGTACATAGGGGCAGTATTATAGTAGTTATATTCTTGTATATAGGGGGCAGTATTATAGTAGTTATATTCTTGTACATAGGGGCAGTATTTTAGTAGTTATATTCTTGTACATAGGGGGCAGTATTATAGTAGTTATATTCTTGTACATAGACGGCAGTATTATAGTAGTTATATTCTTGTACATAGGGGCGGTATTATAGTAGTTATATTCTTGTACATAGGGGGCAGTATTATAGTAGTTATATTCTTGTACATAGGGGGCAGTATTATAGTAGTTATATTCTTGTACATAGGGGCAGTATTTTAGTACCGTAGTTATATTCTGTACACAGCTTGGCTCTGGGGTGAGGATCAGACCATCACACAATATATTTTCTGTGGCTTCTTGTTATGTGACACATATGAGGATTGTGCAGACATTTAGTAATTGCTGCTTTTACAGCCTCATAGTTTGACCCCAGTAAATGCCGGGTGTGATCTGCTGATCCTGGATGATGCTGGTCTTCGCTGGCCGCGCAGGTGACGTGACTTTATGGGGGGTGATGTGTGGAACGTATTAACCCGAGGCGCAACTTCCCGAACAATAAAACTCATTACTGGAATTCTGCACTAATAGGAGAAGCGGCTGAAGTCACGAGAAGCAAATGGTTATTGTGTGACAAATGGGGATACAATATTACTAATACATTACACAGTCACAGCACAAAGTATAGAAAGGCTGTGTGCACACGCTGCAGATTAGGTGCAGAACTGTTTTGCCAAAAAAAACAAAAAACTTGTTTCTGTGCGGTTTTTTTTTACATCTGTTTGGGGTTTTTTTCTGTAGCTTTTCCTGACATTGATTTCACAAAAAAAAAACACGTAACAAAAAAGTGGCCACGTCAGGGATCAGAGGAGGACGGTGTATGGCCCTCACTGCCCCTGAGCGGCCATGTCACTGGTCAGGGGAGGACGGTGTACGGCCCTCACTGCCCCTGAGCGGCCATGTCAGGAGTCAGAGGAGGACAGTGTACGGCCCTCACTGCCGGTGTATGGCCCTCACTGCCCCTGAGCGGCCATGTCAGAGGAGGACGGTGTACGGCCCTCACTGCCCCTGAGCGGCCATGTCAGAGGAGGACGGTGTACGGCCCTCACTGCCCCTGAGCGGCCATGTCAGGGGTCAGAGGAGGACGGTGTACGGCCCTCACTGCCCCTGAGCGGCCATGTCAGAGGAGGACGGTGTACGGCCCCACCCTGCCCCTGAGCGGCCATGTCACTGGTCAGAGGAGGACGGTGTACGGCCCTCACTGCCCCTGAGCGGCCATGTCACTGGTCAGGGGAGGACGGTGTACGGCCCTCACTGCCCCTGAGCGGCCATGTCAGGGGTCAGAGGAGGACGGTATACGGCCCCACCCTGCCCCTGAGCGGCCATGTCACTGGTCAGAGGAGGACGGTGTACGGCCCTCACTGCCCCTGAGCGGCCATGTCAGGAGTCAGAGGAGGACGGTGTACGGCCCTCACTGCCCCTGAGCGGCTATGTCACTGGTCAGGGGAGGACGGTGTACGGCCCTCACTGCCCCTGAGCGGCCATGTCACTGGTCAGGGGAGGACGGTGTACGGCCCTCACTGCCCCTGAGCGGCCATGTCACTGGTCAGGGGAGGACGGTGTACGGCCCTCACTGCCCCTGAGCGGCCATGTCATCACTGGTCAGGGGAGGACGGTGTACGGCCCTCACTGCCCCTGAGCACTTATGACACTTTAATTGTAAAAGCTGAGACATCGATCACCGATGAAAATTGTTTGTTTTTTATTTCAGGTAAATCTGAATCAGGCCGTGAGAGCTTGGTGCGACCTATGACTCTGTGCCATCTAATGTCTCCCCGTCTGACCGCAGACCCCTCAGGCCCCCCCCCCCCCGGCCGCACACACCGGCTCCGGCACTGTACCCACAATGTCCTAATTACATCTGTCATTAGTGATCAGGATAAGCTGCAGGCCACGGAGCCGCTCATGCAGAGCTATGAAACGCGTGACCACCGAAGTGCAGGACACGTCCAGAGCCTCAGTATAACAGGATCAGCACTGACGTGGAAACGATCCACAGGCCTCAGACTGCAGACAATCATTACCGTATAGAGACGACAGGCACCGCACTCAGCTGAGAGTCACTCCAAGCACCGCCACCTCCGGCTAACTGCACCGCCATCATACAATGTGACCCAAACCAAACTCATCATATACTCCAGTTCAAAACACTAACCATGACATACAAAGCCATGCACAACCTGTCTCCTCCCTACATCTGTGACCTAGTCTCCCGGTACCTACCTGCACGCAACCTCAGATCCTCACAAGATCAAGATCTCCTTCTCTGCTCCTCCCTTATCTCCTCTTCCCACAATCGTGTACAAGATTTCTCCCGTGCATCCCCCATACTCTGGAACGCTCTACCTCAGCACATCAGACTCTCCCCTACCGTGGAAAGCTTCAAGAGGAACCTCAAGACCCACCTCTTCCAACAAGCCTACAACCTACAACAGCCCTCAGTCCAGTAGACCACTGCGCAACCAGCTCTGTCCTCACCTATTGTACCATCACCCATTCCCTGTAGACTGTAAGCCCTCGCGGGCAGGGTCCTCTCTCCTCCTGTACCAGTCTGTTATGTACTGTTAATGATTGTTGTACGTATACCCTTTCACTTGTAAAGCGCCATGGAATAAATGGCGCTATAATAATAAATAATAATAATAATAATAATAATATACAGAGCTGACAGCATCAGAGTGAGCTACACTCACGGAAAATCACTGGATCTCACCCAAGTCTACACTCATTGCCCCCTCTACACCTACACTCGCTGCCCCCTCTACACTCGCTGCCTCCTCCACACTCACTGCCCCCTCCACACTCACTGCCCCCTCCACACTCGCTGCCCCCTCCACACTCGCTGCCCCCTCCACACCTGCACTCGCTGCCCCCTCCACACCTGCACTCGCTGCCCCCTCCACACTCGCTGCCCCCCCACACCTGCACTCGCTGCCCCCCCACACCTGCACTCGCTGCCCCCCCACACCTGCACTCGCTGCCCCCTCCACACCTGCACTCGCTGCCCCCTCCACACCTGCACTCGCTGCCCCCTCCACACTCGCTGCCCCCTCCACACTCGCTGCCCCCTCCACACTCGCTGCCCCCTCTACACTCGCTGACCCCTCTACACTCGCTGACCCCTCCACACTCGCTGACCCCTCCACACTCGCTGACCCCTCCACACTCGCTGACCCCTCCACACCTGCACTCGCTGCCCCCTCCACACCTGCACTCGCTGCCCCCTCCACACTCGCTGCCCCCCCACACCTGCACTCGCTGCCCCCCCACACCTGCACTCGCTGCCCCCCCACACCTGCACTCGCTGCCCCCTCCACACCTGCACTCGCTGCCCCCTCCACACCTGCACTCGCTGCCCCCTCCACACTCGCTGCCCCCTCCACACTTGCTGCCCCCTCCACACTCGCTGCCCCCTCTACACTCGCTGACCCCTCCACACTCGCTGACCCCTCCACACTCGCTGACCCCTCCACACTCGCTGACCCCTCCACACTCGCTGACCCCTCCACACCTGCACTCGCTGCCCCCTCCACATTCGCTGCCCCCTCCACACCTGCACTCGCTGCCCCCTCACACCTGCACTCGCTGCCCCCTCCACACCTGCATTCACTGCCCCCTCTACACCTGCACTCGCTGCTCCCTCTACACTTGCTGCCCCCTCCACACTCGCTGCCCCCTCCACACTCGCTGCCCCCTCCACACTCGCTGCCCCCTCCACACTCGCTGCCCCCTCCACATCTGCACTCACTGCCCCCTCCACACCTGCACTCGCTGCCCCCTCCACACTCGCTGCCTCCTCCACACCTGCACTCGCTGCCCCCTCACACCTGCACTCGCTGCCCCCTCCACACTCGCTGCCCCCTCCACACCTGCACTCGCTGCCCCCTCCACACCTACACTCGCTGCCCCCTCCACACCTACACTCGCTGCCCCCTCCACACCTGCACTCGCTGCCCCCTCTACACCTGCACACCTGCATTCACTGCCTCCGCTACACATGCACGCTCTCTGCCTCCGCTACACACGCACGCTCTCTGCCTACGCTACACACGCACGCTCTCTGCCTCTGCTACACACGCATGCTCTCTGCCTCCGCTACACACGCACGCTCTCTGCCTCCGCTACACACGCACGCTCTCTGCCTCCGCTACACACGCTCTCTGCCTCCGCTACACACGCACGCTCTCTGCCTCCGCTACATATGCTCTCTGCCTCCGCTACACACGCACGCTCTCTGCCTCCGCTACATATGCTCTCTGCCTCTGCTACACACGCTCTCTGCCTCCGCTACACATGCTCTCTGCCTCCGCTACGCACGCTCTCTGCCTCCGCTACGCACGCTCTCTGCCTCCGCTCACGCACGCTCTCTGCCTCCGCTCACGCACGCTCTCTGCCTCCGCTCACGCACGCTCTCTGCCTCCGCTCACGCACGCTCTCTGCCTCCGCTCACGCACGCTCTCTGCCTCCGCTCACGCACGCTCTCTGCCTCCGCTCACGCACGCCCTCCGCCTCCGCTCACGCACGCTCTCCGCCTCCGCTCACGCACGCTCTCCGCCTCCGCTCACGCACGCTCTCCGCCTCCGCTCACGCACGCTCTCCGCCTCCGCTCACGCACGCTCTCCGCCTCCGCTACATCTGCACTCAGTTTCCCTCCTATAAATCTACATTTTTGCACTTTCAGAGCTGGAGATCTGTTACCGTATTTGCTGACATCAGGATGAGCGCAGAATCCAGAACATATTTATTGCATCTGACACAAGAAGGAAACAGAAGACGAATGTTGGGGATTAAGCAAATTGCAAGAAGCCCCGTGTGGATGCCTCGTACTCGTCATTTGTTCTGTGTCTGGCTTCACATGGGACATCACTGCTGTCACTGAACAGAAGCCTCAGCACACAGAGGCCTTTCTTCTCCAGAGCAGCAGCGTCCAACCAGGGAGGCAGCAAGGGACAGCAGTGCCCCCTAGCAGCGGGAGCTGGTACTGCAGACTCTGGTGTTGTCTCCTTACAATATATCCGGAATGTACAGTTCCAGAAACATGTCCTCCAGTTAATAATTCCTTATCCAGCAAGTGATCTGTACCCCTTTCCCTGATTCTGGGGTATGACCTGTGCCCCTTTCCCTGATTCTGGGGTATGACCTGTGCCCCTTTCCTTGATTCTGGGGTATGACCTGTACCCTCTTTCCCTGCTTCTGGGGTATGACCTGTACCCTCTTTCCCTGCTTCTGGGGTATGACCTGTACCCTCTTTCCCTGATTCTGGGGTATGACCTGTGCCCCTTTCCTTGATTCTGGGGTATGACCTGTACCCTCTTTCCCTGCTTCTGGGGTATGACCTGTGCCCCTTTCCCTGCTTCTGGGGTATGACCTGTGCCCCTTTCCCTGCTTCTGGGGTATGACCTGTGCCCCCTTTCCCTGCTTCTGGGGTATGACCTGTGCCCCTTTCCCTGCTTCTGGGGTATGACCTGTGCCCCCTTTCCCTGCTTCTGGGGTATGACCTGTACCCTCTTTCCCTGCTTCTGGGGTATGACCTGTGCCCCCTTTCCCTGCTTCTGGGGTATGACCTGTGCCCCTTTCCCTGCTTCTGGGGTAGTAGCTTTCTGGCTGCACCTCTCATTGATCCGTCACCTGTTGGCTTGCACCTCTTGAAGACGTTCTCCTCCAGCTCTGCTATAAACCTTTGGGCTCTTCCACGGCGCACATACTTCTGGACGCTGCGCCAAAACCACAAACACCTGCATCTGTTTTCAGATTTCCACAACACTCAGATTTACCATATAAAACATGTAGAGACAGCGGAGGAGAGAACAGCAGCGTTATTAACCCCTCGGCAGACAGAAAATGCACCGTATATATGCGGACGGACGCAGCCGAGCAGAGGTGGACGGACACAGCCGAGCAGAGGCGGCCAGACACAGCCGAGCAGAGGCGGCCGGACCCAGCAGAGCAGAGGCGGCCGGACACAGCCGAGCAGAGGCGGCCGGACCCAGCAGAGCAGAGGCGGCCGGACCCAGCAGAGCAGAGGCGGCCGGACCCAGCAGAGCAGAGGCGGCCGGACCCAGCAGAGCAGAGGCGGCCGGACCCAGCAGAGCAGAGGCGGCCGGACACAGCCGAGCAGAGGCGGCCAGACACAGCCGAGCAGAGGCGGCCGGACCCAGCAGAGCAGAGGCGGCCGGACCCAGCAGAGCAGAGGCGGCCGGACCCAGCAGAGCAGAGGCGGCCGGACACAGCCGAGCAGAGGCGGCCGGACCCAGCCGAGCAGAGGCGGCCGGACCCAGCAGAGCAGAGGCGGCCGGACACAGCAGAGCAGAGGCGGCCGGACACAGCCGAGCAGAGGCGGCCAGACACAGCCGAGCAGAGGCGGCCGGACCCAGCCGAGCAGAGGCGGCCGGACCCAGCAGAGCAGAGGCGGCCGGACCCAGCAGAGCAGAGGCGGCCGGACCCAGCAGAGCAGAGGCGGCCGGACCCAGCAGAGCAGAGGCGGCCGGACCCAGCAGAGCAGAGGCGGCCGGACCCAGCAGAGCAGAGGCGGCCGGACCCAGCAGAGCAGAGGCGGCCGGACCCAGCAGAGCAGAGGCGGCCGGACCCAGCAGAGCAGAGGCGGCCGGACCCAGCAAAGCAGAGGCGGCCGGACCTAACAGAGCAGAGGCGGCCGGACCCAGCAAAGCAGAGGCGGCCGGACCTAACAGAGCAGAGGCGGCCGGACCCAGCAGAGCAGAGGCGGCCGGACCCAGCAGAGCAGAGGCAGCTGGACCCAGCAGAGCAGAGGCGGCCGGACCCATCACAGCAGAGGCGGCCGGACCCAACAGAGCAGAGGCGGCCGGACCCAGCAGAGCAGAGGCGGGCGGACCCAGCAGAGCAGAGGCGGCTGGACCCAGCAGAGCAGAGGCGGCTGGACCCAGCAGAGCAGAGGCGGCAGCTGCAACTGTGCCTGTTACTTTATCTTCAATTTAAAGTATTAGAGTTTTGAATGTGGCTTTACTCATCAAAACATCATAGAGGTACCTATAACGTTACATAGGACTGCAGGTAATTGCTGAATATTCAAGTGCACCTGCAATACAGCCCCAAAATGTTAAGTAACTAATTCTGAAGGGGTTAAACTAGAAACAAGTCTTCACAATAAAGTATCTGCCTTCTGGTTACAGTTTCCCAGAACTCAAGGGGTTAAATCCTTGCTCCAGCAATGTCCTCCTCATACACTGCGATAACATAAGAAGGACCTGGACCCTCTCCCCACAGACTCTGGAGACCCTCTCCCCACAGACTCTGGAGACCCTCTCCCCACAGACTCTGGAGACCCTCTCCCCACAGACTCTGGAGACCCTCTCCCCACAGACTCTGGAGACCCTCTCCCCACAGACTCTGGAGACCCTCTCCCCACAGACTCTGGAGACCCTCTCCCCACAGACTCTGGAGACCCTCTCCCCACAGACCATGGAGACCCTCTCCCCACAGACCATGGAGACCCTCTCCCCACAGACCATGGAGACCCTCTCCCCACAGACTCTGGAGACCCTCTCCCCACAGACTCTGGAGACCCTCTCCCCACAGACCGTGGAGACCCTCTCCCCACAGACCGTGGAGACCCTCTCCCCACAGACTCTGGAGACCCTCTCCCCACAGACTCTGGAGACCCTCTCCCCACAGACTCTGGAGACCCTCTCCCCACAGACTCTGGAGACCCTCTCCCCACAGACCATGGAGACCCTCTCCCCACAGACTCTGGAGACCCTCTCCCCACAGACCATGGAGACCCTCTCCCCACAGACCATGGAGACCCTCTCCCCACAGACCATGGAGACCCTCTCCCCACAGACCATGGAGACCCTCTCCCCACAGACCATGGAGACCCTCTCCCCACAGACTCTGGAGACCCTCTCCCCACAGACCCTGGAGACCCTCTCCCCACAGACCCTGGAGACCCTCTCCCCACAGACCCTGGAGACCCTCTCCCCACAGACCATGGAGACCCTCTCCCCACAGACTCTGGAGACCCTCTCCCCACAGACCATGGAGACCCTCTCCCCACAGACCATGGAGACCCTCTCCCCACAGACCATGGAGACCCTCTCCCCACAGACCATGGAGACCCTCTCCCCACAGACCCTGGAGACCCTCTCCCCACAGACTCTGGAGACCCTCTCCCCACAGACTCTGGAGACCCTCTCCCCACAGACTCTGGAGACCCTCTCCCCACAGACCCTGGAGACCCTCTCCCCACAGACCCTGGAGACCCTCTCCCCACAGACTCTGGAGACCCTCTCCCCACAGACCATGGAGACCCTCTCCCCACAGACCATGGAGACCCTCTCCCCACAGACCATGGAGACCCTCTCCCCACAGACTCTGGAGACCCTCTCCCCACAGACCATGGAGACCCTCTCCCCACAGACTCTGGAGACCCTCTCCCCACAGACTCTGGAGACCCTCTCCCCACAGACCCTGGAGACCCTCTCCCCACAGACTCTGGAGACCCTCTCCCCACAGACTCTGGAGACCCTCTCCCCACAGACCATGGAGACCCTCTCCCCACAGACCATGGAGACCCTCTCCCCACAGACCATGGAGACCCTCTCCCCACAGACCATGGAGACCCTCTCCCCACAGACCCTGGAGACCCTCTCCCCACAGACTCTGGAGACCCTCTCCCCACAGACCCTGGAGACCCTCTCCCCACAGACTCTGGAGACCCTCTCCCCACAGACTCTGGAGACCCTCTCCCCACAGACTCTGGAGACCCTCTCCCCACAGACCCTGGAGACCCTCTCCCCACAGACTCTGGAGACCCTCTCCCCACAGACTCTGGAGACCCTCTCCCCACAGACCCTGGAGACCCTCTCCCCACAGACCATGGAGACCCTCTCCCCACAGACTCTGGAGACCCTCTCCCCACAGACCATGGAGACCCTCTCCCCACAGACTCTGGAGACCCTCTCCCCACAGACCATGGAGACCCTCTCCCCACAGACCATGGAGACCCTCTCCCCACAGACTCTGGAGACCCTCTCCCCACAGACTCTGGAGACCCTCTCCCCACAGACCATGGAGACCCTCTCCCCACAGACTCTGGAGACCCTCTCCCCACAGACCATGGAGACCCTCTCCCCACAGACCATGGAGACCCTCTCCCCACAGACCATGGAGACCCTCTCCCCACAGACCCTGGAGACCCTCTCCCCACAGACTCTGGAGACGTCGCTCATTCAGAGACTCGGCCAAAGAGAAAACACAGATACATTGTAACAACATCAGAAGAGAATATGAAACAAACAACAACAACCGAAAACTCCACAATCACTAAACCCAGACCCCAGACCCCAGACCCCAGAGCCTCCACATGACACCGATAGATCCCCAGAAAGTGCTCCGCTACCACTGACACCCAGGATCACACACACTGAGGATGGTAGTCAGAGGACATCAAGACACGCAACATTGTAACCAAGCCCAGAGGAGACGCAAAATATCAGGCTTACAAGGGTCGGAGGCAAAGCGTTACATAGGACTGCAGGTGACATCTGCTACAATATCTGTACAAAAATATATCACTGTTATCCATGGTGTTACATAGGACTGCAGGTGACTACTACATTATCTGTACTCAGATATCACTGTGTTATCTGTGGTGTTACATAGGACTGCAGGTGACTACTACATTATCTGTACTCAGATATCACTGTGTTATCTGTGGTGTTACATAGGACTGCAGGTGACTACTACATTATCTGTACTCAGAGAGATATCATTGTATTATATGTGGTGTTACATAGGACTGCAGGTGACTACTACATTATCTGTACTCAGAGAGATATCATTGTATTATATGTGGTGTTACATAGGACTGCAGGTGACATCTACTACATTATCTGTACTCAGAGATATCACTGTATTATCTGTGGTGTTACATAGGACTGCAGGTGACTACTACATTATCTGTACTCAGAGAGATATCACTGTATTATCTGTGGTGTTACATAGGACTGCAGGTGACATCTACTACATTATCTGTACTCAGAGATATCACTGTGTTATCTGTGGTGTTACATAGGACTGCAGGTGACATCTACTACATTATCTGTACTCAGAGCTATCACTGTGTTATCTGTGGTGTTACATAGGACTGCAGGTGACATCTACTACATTATCTGTACTCAGAGAGATATCACTGTGTTATCTGTGGTGTTACATAGGACTGCAGGTGACATCTACTACATTATCTGTACTCAGAGAGATATCACTGTGTTATCTGTGGTGGTTACATAGGACTGCAGGTGACATCTACTACATTATCTGTACTCAGAGAGATATCACTGTGTTATCTGTGGTGTTACATAGGACTGCAGGTGACATCTACTACATTATCTGTACTCAGAGATATCACTGTATTATCTGTGGTGTTACATAGGACTGCAGGTGACATCTACTACATTATCTGTACTCAGAGATATCACTGTGTTATCTGTGGTGGTTACATAGGACTGCAGGTGACATCTACTACATTATCTGTACTCAGAGAGATATCACTGTGTTATCTGTGGTGGTTACATAGGACTGCAGGTGACATCTACTACATTATCTGTACTCAGAGAGATATCACTGTGTTATCTGTGGTGTTACATAGGACTGCAGGTGACATCTACTACATTATCTGTACTCAGAGATATCACTGTATTATCTGTGGTGTTACATAGGACTGCAGGTGACATCTACTACATTATCTGTACTCAGAGAGATATCACTGTGTTATCTGTGGTGTTACATAGGACTGCAGGTGACATCTACTACATTATCTGTACTCAGAGATATCACTGTGTTATCTGTGGTGTTACATAGGACTGCAGGTGACATCTACTACATTATCTGTACTCAGAGATATCACTGTGTTATCTGTGGTGTTACATAGGACTGCAGGTGACATCTACTACATTATCTGTACTCAGAGAGATATCACAGTGTTATCTGTGGTGTTACATAGGACTGCAGGTGACATCTACTACATTATCTGTACTCAGAGATATCACTGTGTTATCTGTGGTGTTACATAGGACTGCAGGTGACATCTACTACATTATCTGTACTCAGAGATATCACTGTGTTATCTGTGGTGTTACATAGGACTGCAGGTGACATCTACTACATTATCTGTACTCAGAGAGATATCACTGTGTTATCTGTGGTGTTACATAGGACTGCAGGTGACATCTACTACATTATCTGTACTCAGAGAGATATCACTGTGTTATCTGTGGTGTTACATAGGACTGCAGGTGACATCTACTACATTATCTGTACTCAGAGATATCTCTGTGTTATCTGTGGTGTTACATAGGACTGCAGGTGACATCTACTACATTATCTGTACTCAGAGAGATATCACTGTGTTATCTGTGGTGTTACATAGGACTGCAGGTGACATCTACTACATTATCTGTACTCAGAGATATCTCTGTGTTATCTGTGGTGTTACATAGGACTGCAGGTGACATCTACTACATTATCTGTACTCAGAGAGATATCACTGTGTTATCTGTGGTGTTACATAGGACTGCAGGTGACGTCTACTATATGATCTGTGGTGTTACATGGGACTGCAGACAACACATACACCATTGCCACTTCTATAAACAGACAGGTAAATGGCAGCCTCAGCTCTGCTACATCCGCAGCTTCCATTTCCCACAGAGCAGTGTATTCCAGGGTCGCTCCCATTACACACAATGCATTCTATGCCCTCGCCACTCCAGGCTTGCTGTGCCCATGGTGGTGCCCTGGCAGGAGGAAGGGTTAATGCACAGGGCAGGGGCTCAGCACAAGCTCCAGATCGGGATCTGCTCCATTTGTTTATGCAGCTGTTGAGATTTTGGGAGAACAGGAAAAATCCCCCCATGAGTGAGGGGCACAGGGGGGACAGGGGCACAGGGGGACAGGGGCACAGGGACACAGGGGGGACAGGGGCACAGGGGGCACAGGGGGGACAGGGGCACAGGGGGGGACAGGGGCACAGGGGGGACAGGGGCACAGGGGGACAGGGGCCTTACCAGTGCTGCCGAGGCTCAGGCTGCCGCTGCGTCCATCCCGGCCAGTGCTGCTGCTGCTGAGGCTGCTGTGCAGGGTGTGTGTCTGCAGACGATCACATCAGGAACTGCCTGCCATTCCTCCGCTCAGGCAGGAGGCTGGCCCACCGCTGCTACTGTGCAGCCAGCCTTAAAGGCGCAGGCTCCGGCTCTGCCTTCATTACACTGCACAGAGCTGCAGCAGAGGGACTGATACATTGTAACCAGAGGCATCATTAACCCTGTGCATCCGGGAGGAAGCTGCAGAGCTCCTGGTGGCCCTCACTCAGCAGAAGGGACCAGACCAATTCATATAAAAAAATCAAATCAAATCTTTATTTTATATTATGGTATAATTATTAATTATTATTAATATTATTATTAATAATAAAAAATAATAATATCAGAATAAATATTAATATTCCATGAATAATAAGTTAAAACAGAATGAATAAAAATATACAGTAATAATAAATATAAATGTATATATATATATATATATATATATATATATATATATATATATATCAATATCAAAATCCTGGCTCCACACATGCTCTAAATACAGGAATTATTATTTATTTATTGATTATGAATTTCTTTTATAGCTCCAACATATTCCGCAGCGCTTCACAGGTGTGATCATCGCTGTGCCCATTGGGGCTCACAATCTAAATTCCCTATCACTCTTTGGAGTGTGGGAGGAAATCTGGAGCAACCCCCGCAAACACAGAGAGAACATACAAACTCCCTGCAGATGTTGTCTTTGGTAGGAATTGACTGGGACAACAGAACCGAAAACATACAGTGCTAACCAATGAGCCACCACATAGTGCTAACCACTGAGCCATCATATAGTGCAAACCACTGAGCCACTGTATAGTGCAAACCACTGAGCCACCACATAGCGCTATCCACTGAGCCACCACATAGTGCTAACCACTGAGCCATCATATAGTGCAAACCACTGAGCCACTGTATAGTGCAAACCACTGAGCCACCACATAGCGCTATCCACTGAGCCACCACATAGTGCTAACCACTGATTCACCGTACAGTGCTAACCAATGAGCCACCACATAGTGCTATCCACTGATCCACTGTATAGTGCTAACCACTGAGCCACTGTATAGTGCAAACCACTGAGCCACCACATAGTGCTAACCACTGAGCCACCACATAGTGCTAACCACTGAGCCACCGTATAGTGCAAACCACTGAGCCACCATATAGTGCTATCCACTGAGCCACCACATAATGCTAACCACTGATTCACCATATAGTGCTAACCAATGAGCCACTACATAGTGCTATCCACTGATCCACTGTATAGTGCTAACCACTGAGCCACTGTATAGTGCAAACCACTGAGCCACCACAAAGTGTTATCCACTAAGCCACCACATAGTGCTTACCACTGAGCCAATGTATAGTGCAAACCACTGAGCCACCGCATAGTGCTAACCACTGAGCCATTGTATAGTGTTAACCACTGAATAACTGTTTAGTGCTAACTACTGAGCCACTGGACAGTGCTAACCACTGAGCCACTGTATAGTACTGACCACAGAACCATCATATCATATAGTGCTAGCCACTGTATAGTGCTGACCACTGTATAGTGCTAACCACTGAGCCACTGTATAATGCTAACTACTGAGCCACCATACAGTGCTAACCACTGAGTCACCATATAGTGCTAATCACTGAGCCACTTTATGGTGCTAACCACTGATCACCATATTATTATTATTATTATTATTTATTATTATAGCGCCATTTATTCCATGGCGCTTTACAAGTGAAAGGGTATACGTACAACAATCATTAACAGTACATAACAGACTGGTACAGGAGGAGAGAGGACCCTGCCCGCGAGGGCTTACAGTCTACAGGGAATGGGTGATGGTACAATATAGTGCTAACCACTGAGCCATTATATAGTGCTAACCACTGAGCCACTGTAAAGTGCTAACCACTGAGCCACCATATAGCGCTAACAACTGAGCTACCGCATACAGCGGACCACTGAACAATTGCACAGTGCTAACCATTGAGCCACTGTATAGTACTTACCACTGAGCCATCATATAGTGCTAACCACTGAGCCACTGTATAGTGCTGACCACTGAGCCATTGTATAGTGCTAACCACTGAGCTTCCACATAGTGCCACTGTATAGGTTAAAAGTTGCCAGTTCTTGCTCTTATTTTATTCCATTTATTGTATTATCGTATACATAAACACTTTTTCTTTTTCAATGGCTCTTACAATCCTGCACATATAAAGCTTCTTATTTAGTGCTAATTGTGTAGTTATGCAGAGCAGCCTGAAGACACGCCCCCGAGAATCTGTGGGCCACGCCCCCGATAACCTACGGGTCACGCCCCTGAGAATCTGCGGGCCACGCCCCTGAGAATCTGCGGGCCACGCCCCTGAGAATCTGCAGGCCACGCCCCTGAGAATCTGCAGGCCACGCCCCTGAGAATCTGCGGGCCACGCCCCTTTGATAAACAAACCATAGAAATTTGCATCAAACAAGAAGCCCCATAATACGGCCAGATCTCAGGAACCGCATGAGGGGTTAAAAAAAAACGTCCTTAGGAGCAGCAGGAATAAAAAAAAAGCCCAAAAACTGGACACATGACGGCTCCTCATCACCACACCGGCCGGATCACGCCTCTGACATGCGTGTTCTGAGGACGGAGCGCAATGTCTGGACCGGCAGCAGAACGGACCCGGACTCCAGAAACCCACGTACAGCGACGGAGCCGGGGACACGGGAGAACGTCGGTCACAACGGACACTGCGCTCCGCACACGGAGAATAGCAAACACGGGGGAAACTAAATATTGCTGGAAACGTCCCCCCATTTATATCCGTCCAGTTACTGCAATACCAACATCCATCCCACATCAACACGGCATCATACTGACTGCAAAGGGTTAATGGCTTGTTACTAATCCGGGGAGACATCACTATGTGTAACGCCATTTATAGCCCCGACCTTTCCCATGGAAGAAGTCATCACATGTAGGTGCCATTACTATACACTATATCCTGTCTATACACTGCACAGTGCCACTTCTCCTGTCCTGTATACTGGGTGTATTCCTCAGTATCTGTATTATTCTGTATATATACACTGCACAGTGCCACTTCTCCTGTCCTGTATACTGGGTGTAATCCTCAGTATCTGTATTATTCTGTATATATACACTGCACAGTAACACTTCTCCTGTCCTGTATACTGGGTGTAATTCTCAGTATCTGTGTTATTCTGTATATATACACTGCACAGTACCACTTCTCCTGTCCTGTATACTGGGTGTAATCCTCAGTACCTGTATTATTCTGTATATATACACTGCACAGTACCACTTCTCCTGTCCTGTATACTGGGTGTAATCCTCAGTATCTGTATTATTCTGTATATATACACTGCACAGTACCACTTCTCCTGTCCTGTATACTGGGTGTAATCCTCAGTGTCTGTATTATTCTGTATATACTACACTGCACAGTGCCACTTCTCCTATCCTGTACACTGGGTGTAATCCTCAGTATCTGTATTATTCTGTATATATACACTGCACAGTACCACTTCTCCTGTCCTGTATACTGGGTGTAATCCTCAGTACCTGTATTATTCTGTATATATACACTGCACAGTACCACTTCTCCTGTCCTGTATACTGGGTGTAATCCTCAGTGTCTGTATTATTCTGTATATATACACTGCACAGTAACACTTCTCCTGTCCTGTATACTGGGTGTAATCCTCAGTACCTGTATTATTCTGTATATATACACTGCACAGTACCACTTCTCCTGTCCTGTATACTGGGTGTAATCCTCAGTACCTGTATTATTCTGTATATATACACTGCACAGTACCACTTCTCCTGTCCTGTATACTGGGTGTAATCCTCAGTATCTGTATTATTCTGTATATATACACTGCACAGTACCACTTCTGCTGTCCTGTATACTGGGTGTAATCCTCAGTATCTGTATTATTCTGTATATATACACTGCACAGTACACCTTCTCCTGTCCTGTATACTGGGTGTAATCCTCAGTACCTGTATTATTCTGTATATATACACTGCACAGTACCACTTCTCCTGTCCTGTATACTGGGTGTAATTCTCAGTATCTGTGTTATTCTGTATATATACACTGCACAGTACCACTTCTCCTGTCCTGTATACTGGGTGTAATCCTCAGTATCTGTATTATTCTGTATATATACACTGCACAGTACCACTTCTCCTGTCCTGTATACTGGGTGTAATCCTCAGTGTCTGTATTATACTGTATATATACACTGCACAGTACCACTTCTCCTGTCCTGTATACTGGGTGTAATCCTCAGTATCTGTATTATTCTGTATATATACACTGCACAGTAACACTTCTCCTGTCCTGTATACTGGGTGTAATCCTCAGTACCTGTATTATTCTGTATATATACACTGCACAGTACCACTTCTCCTGTCCTGTATACTGGGTGTAATCCTCAGTACCTGTATTATTCTGTATATATACACTGCACAGTACCACTTCTCCTGTCCTGTATACTGGGTGTAATCCTCAGTACCTGTATTATTCTGTATATATACACTGCACAGTACCACTTCTCCTGTCCTGTATACTGGGTGTAATCCTCAGTATCTGTATTATTCTGTATATATACACTGCACAGTACCACTTCTCCTGTCCTGTATACTGGGTGTAATCCTCAGTATCTGTATTATTCTGTATATATACACTGCACAGTACCACTTCTCCTGTCCTGTATACTGGGTGTAATCCTCAGTCTCTGTATTATTCTGTATATATACACTGCACAGTACCACTTCTCCTGTCCTGTATACTGGGTGTAATCCTCAGTACCTGTATTATTCTGTATATATACACTGCACAGTACCACTTCTCCTGTCCTGTATACTGGGTGTAATCCTCAGTATGTGTATTATTCTGTATATATACACTGCACAGTACCACTTCTCCTGTCCTGTATACTGGGTGTAATCCTCAGTACCTGTATTATTCTGTATATATACACTGCACAGTACCACTTCTCCTGTCCTGTATACTGGGTGTAATCCTCAGTACCTGTATTATTCTGTATATATACACTGCACAGTGCCACTTCTCCTGTCCTGTATACTGGGTGTAATCCTCAGTGTCTGTATTATTCTGTATATATACACTGCACAGTACCACTTCTCCTGTCCTGTATACTGGGTGTAATCCTCGGTATCTGTATTATTCTGTATATATACACTGCACAGTACCACTTCTCCTGTCCTGTATACTGGGTGTAATCCTCAGTATCTGTATTATTCTGTGTATATACACTGCACAGTAACACTTCTCCTGTCCTGTATACTGGGTGTAATCCTCAGTACCTGTATTATTCTGTATATATACACTGCACAGTACCACTTCTCCTGTCCTGTATACTGGGTGTAATCCTCAGTACCTGTATTATTCTGTATATATACACTGCACAGTACCACTTCTCCTGTCCTGTATACTGGGTGTAATCCTCAGTGTCTGTATTATTCTGTATATATACACTGCACAGTAACACTTCTCCTGTCCTGTATACTGGGTGTAATCCTCAGTACCTGTATTATTCTGTATATATACACTGCACAGTACCACTTCTCCTGTCCTGTATACTGGGTGTAATCCTCAGTACCTGTATTATTCTGTATATATACACTGCACAGTACCACTTCTCCTGTCCTGTATACTGGGTGTAATCCTCAGTATCTGTATTATTCTGTATATATACACTGCACAGTACCACTTCTGCTGTCCTGTATACTGGGTGTAATCCTCAGTATCTGTATTATTCTGTATATATACACTGCACAGTACACCTTCTCCTGTCCTGTATACTGGGTGTAATCCTCAGTACCTGTATTATTCTGTATATATACACTGCACAGTACCACTTCTCCTGTCCTGTATACTGGGTGTAATTCTCAGTATCTGTGTTATTCTGTATATATACACTGCACAGTACCACTTCTCCTGTCCTGTATACTGGGTGTAATCCTCAGTATCTGTATTATTCTGTATATATACACTGCACAGTACCACTTCTCCTGTCCTGTATACTGGGTGTAATCCTCAGTGTCTGTATTATACTGTATATATACACTGCACAGTACCACTTCTCCTGTCCTGTATACTGGGTGTAATCCTCAGTATCTGTATTATTCTGTATATATACACTGCACAGTACCACTTCTCCTGTCCTGTATACTGGGTGTAATCCTCAGTATCTGTATTATTCTGTATATATACACTGCACAGTACCACTTCTCCTGTCCTGTATACTGGGTGTAATCCTCAGTATCTGTATTATTCTGTATATATACACTGCACAGTACCACTTCTCCTGTCCTGTATACTGGGTGTAATCCTCAGTACCTGTATTATTCTGTATATATACACTGCACAGTACCACTTCTCCTGTCCTGTATACTGGGTGTAATCCTCAGTACCTGTATTATTCTGTATATATACACTGCACAGTACCACTTCTCCTGTCCTGTATACTGGGTGTAATCCTCAGTACCTGTATTATTCTGTATATATACACTGCACAGTACCACTTCTCCTGTCCTGTATACTGGGTGTAATCCTCAGTATCTGTATTATTCTGTATATATACACTGCACAGTACCACTTCTCCTGTCCTGTATACTGGGTGTAATCCTCAGTATCTGTATTATTCTGTATATATACACTGCACAGTACCACTTCTCCTGTCCTGTATACTGGGTGTAATCCTCAGTCTCTGTATTATTCTGTATATATACACTGCACAGTACCACTTCTCCTGTCCTGTATACTGGGTGTAATCCTCAGTACCTGTATTATTCTGTATATATACACTGCACAGTACCACTTCTCCTGTCCTGTATACTGGGTGTAATCCTCAGTATGTGTATTATTCTGTATATATACACTGCACAGTACCACTTCTCCTGTCCTGTATACTGGGTGTAATCCTCAGTACCTGTATTATTCTGTATATATACACTGCACAGTACCACTTCTCCTGTCCTGTATACTGGGTGTAATCCTCAGTACCTGTATTATTCTGTATATATACACTGCACAGTGCCACTTCTCCTGTCCTGTATACTGGGTGTAATCCTCAGTGTCTGTATTATTCTGTATATATACACTGCACAGTACCACTTCTCCTGTCCTGTATACTGGGTGTAATCCTCGGTATCTGTATTATTCTGTATATATACACTGCACAGTACCACTTCTCCTGTCCTGTATACTGGGTGTAATCCTCGGTATCTGTATTATTCTGTATATATACACTGCACAGTATCACTTCTCCTGTCCTGTATACTGGGTGTAATCCTCAGTATCTGTATTATTCTGTATATATACACTGCACAGTACCACGTCTCCTGTCCTGTATACTGGGTGTAATCCTCAGTATCTGTATTATTCTGTATATACAGACTGCACAGTACCACTTCTCCTGTCCTGTATACTGGGTGTAATCCTCAGTATCTGTATTATACTGTATATATACACTGCACAGTACCACTTCTCCTGTCCTGTATACTGGCTGTAATCCTGAGTATCTGTATTATTCTGTATATATACACTGCACAGTACCACTTCTCCTGTCCTGTATACTGGGTGTAATCCTCGGTATCTGTATTATTCTGTATATATACACTGCACAGTACCACTTCTCCTGTCCTGTATACTGGGTGTAATCCTCAGTATCTGTATTATTCTGTATATATACACTGCACAGTACCACTTCTCCTGTCCTGTATACTGGGTGTAATCCTCAGTATCTGTATTATTCTGTATATATACACTGCACAGTGCCACTTCTCCTGTCCTGTATACTGGGTGTAATCCTCAGTACCTGTATTATTCTGTATATATACACTGCACAGTACCACTCCTCCTGTCCTGTATACTTGGTGTAATCCTCAGTATCTGTATTATTCTGTATATATACACTGCACAGTACCACTTCTCCTGTCCTGTATACTGGGTGTAATCCTCGGTATCTGTATTATTCTGTATATATACACTGCACAGTACCACTTCTGCTGTCCTGTATACTGGGTGTAATCCTCAGTATCTGTATTATTCTGTATATATACACTGCACAGTACCACTTCTCCTGTCCTGTATACTGGGTGTAATCCTCAGTATCTGTATTATTCTGTATATATACACTGCACAGTACCACTTCTCCTGTCCTATATACTGGGTGTAATCCTCAGTATCTGTATTATTCTGTATATATACACTGCACAGTACCACTTCTGCTGTCCTGTATACTGGGTGTAATCCTCAGTATCTGTATTATTCTGTATATATACACTGCACAGTACCACTTCTCCTGTCCTGTATACTGGGTGTAATCCTCAGTATCTGTATTATTCTGTATATATACACTGCACAGTACCACTTCTCCTGTCCTGTATACTGGGTGTAATCCTCGGTATCTGTATTATTCTGTACATATTCACTGCACAGTACCACTTCTCCTGTCCTGTATACTGGGTGTAATCCTCAGTATCTGTATTATTCTGTATATATACACTGCACAGTACCACTTCTCCTGTCCTGTATGCTGGGTGCACTCCTCAGTATCTGTATTATTCTGTATATATACACTGCACAGTACCACTTCTCCTGTCCTGTATACTGGGTGTAATCCTCAGTATCTGTATTATTCTGTATATATACACTGCACAGTACCACTCCTCCTGTCCTGTATACTGGGTGTAATCCTCAGTATCTGTATTATTCTGTATATATACACTGCACAGTAGCACTCCTCCTGTCCTGTATACTGGGTGTAATCCTCAGTATCTGTATTATTCTGTATATATACACTGCACAGTGCCACTTCTCCTGTCCTGTATACTGGGTGTAATCCTCAGTATCTGTATTATACTGTATATATACACTGCACAGTACCACTTCTCCTGTCCTGTATACTGGGTGTAATCCTCAGTATCTGTATTATTCTGTATATATATACTGCACAGTACCACTTCTCCTGTCTTGTATACTGGGTGTAATCCTCAGTACCTGTATTATTCTGTATATACACTGCACAGTACCATGTCTCCTGTCCTGCATACTGGGTGTAATCCTCAGTATCTGTATTATTCTGTATATATACACTGCACAGTACCACTTCTCCTGTCCTGTATACTGGGTGTAATCCTCAGTATCTGTATTATTCTGTATATATACACTGCACAGTACCACTTCTCCTGTCCTATATACTGGGTGTAATCCTCAGTATCTGTATTATTCTGTATATATACACTGCACAGTACCACTTCTGCTGTCCTGTATACTGGGTGTAATCCTCAGTATCTGTATTATTCTGTATATATACACTGCACAGTACCACTTCTCCTGTCCTGTATACTGGGTGTAATCCTCAGTATCTGTATTATTCTGTATATATACACTGCACAGTACCACTTCTCCTGTCCTGTATACTGGGTGTAATCCTCGGTATCTGTATTATTCTGTACATATTCACTGCACAGTACCACTTCTCCTGTCCTGTATACTGGGTGTAATCCTCAGTATCTGTATTATTCTGTATATATACACTGCACAGTACCACTTCTCCTGTCCTGTATGCTGGGTGCACTCCTCAGTATCTGTATTATTCTGTATATATACACTGCACAGTACCACTTCTCCTGTCCTGTATACTGGGTGTAATCCTCAGTATCTGTATTATTCTGTATATATACACTGCACAGTACCACTCCTCCTGTCCTGTATACTGGGTGTAATCCTCAGTATCTGTATTATTCTGTATATATACACTGCACAGTAGCACTCCTCCTGTCCTGTATACTGGGTGTAATCCTCAGTATCTGTATTATTCTGTATATATACACTGCACAGTGCCACTTCTCCTGTCCTGTATACTGGGTGTAATCCTCAGTATCTGTATTATACTGTATATATACACTGCACAGTACCACTTCTCCTGTCCTGTATACTGGGTGTAATCCTCAGTATCTGTATTATTCTGTATATATATACTGCACAGTACCACTTCTCCTGTCCTGTATACTGGGTGTATCCTCAGTACCTGTATTATTCTGTATATACACTGCACAGTACCACTTCTCCTGTCCTGTATACTGGGTGTAATCCTCAGTATCTGTATTATTCTGTATATATACACTGCACAGTACCACTCCTCCTGTCCTGTATACTGGGTGTAATCCTCGGTATCTGTATTATTCTGTATATATACACTGCACAGTACCACTTCTCCTGTCCTGTATGCTGTGTACTATCCTCAGTGTCTGTATTATTCTGTATATATATATATATACACTGCACAGTACCACTTCTCCTGTCCTGTATACTGGGTGTAATGCTCAGTATCTGTATTATTCTGTATATATACACTGCACAGTACCACTCCTCCTGTCCTGTATACTGGGTGTAATCCTCAGTATCTGTATTATTCTGTATATAAACACTGCACAGTACCACTTCTCCTATCCTGTATACTGGGTGTAATCCTCAGTACCTGTATTATTCTGTATATATACACTGCACAGTACCACTTCTCCTGTCCTGTATACTGGGTGTAATCCTCAGTACCTGTATTATTCTGTATATATACACTGCACAGTACCACTTCTCCTGTCCTGTATACTGGGTGTAATCCTCAGTATCTGTATTATTCTGTATATATACACTGCACAGTACCACTTCTCCTGTCCTGTATACTGGGTGTAATCCTCAGTGTCTGTATTATTCTGTGTATATATATACACTGCACAGTACCACTTCTCCTGTCCTGTATACTGGGTGTAATCCTCAGTATCGGTATTATTCTGTATATATACACTGCACAGTACCACTTCTCCTGTCCTGTATACTGGGTGTAATCCTCAGTAGCTGTATTATTCTGTATATATACACTGCACAGTACCACTTCTCCTGTCCTGTATACTGGGTGTAATCCTCAGTATCTGTATTATTCTGTATATATACACTGCACAGTACCACTTCTCCTGTCCTGTGTACTGGGTGTAATCCTCAGTACCTGTATTATTCTGTATATATACACTGCACAGTACCACTTCTCCTGTCCTGTATACTGGGTGTAATCCTCAGTACCTGTATTATTCTGTATATATACACTGCACAGTACCACTTCTCCTGTCCTGTATACTGGGTGTAATCCTCAGTATCTGTATTATTCTGTATATATACACTGCACAGTACCACTTCTCCTGTCCTGTATACTGGGTGTATCCTCAGTACCTGTATTATTCTGTATATACACTGCACAGTACCACTTCTCCTGTCCTGTATACTGGGTGTAATCCTCAGTATCTGTATTATTCTGTATATATACACTGCACAGTACCACTCCTCCTGTCCTGTATACTGGGTGTAATCCTCGGTATCTGTATTATTCTGTATATATACACTGCACAGTGCCACTTCTCCTGTCCTGTATACTGGGTGTATCCTCAGTACCTGTATTATTCTGTATATATACACTGCACAGTACCACTTCTCCTGTCCTGTATACTGGGTGTAATCCTCAGTATCTGTATTATTCTGTATATACACACTGCACAGTACCACTTCTCCTGTCCTGTATACTGGGTGTAATCCTCAGTATCTGTATTATTCTGTATATATACACTGCACAGTACCGCTCCTCTTGTCCTGTATACTGGGTGTAATCCTTAGTATCTGTATTATTCTGTATATATACACTGCACAGTACCACTCCTCCTGTCCTATATACTGGGTGTAATCCTTAGTATCTGTATTATTCTGTATATATACACTGCACAGTACCACTTCTCCTGTCCTGTATACTGGGTGTAATCCTCAGTATCTGTATTATTCTGTATATATACACTGCACAGTACCACTTCTCCTGTCCTGTATACTGGGTGTAATCCTCAGTATCTGTATTATTCTGTATATATACAGTACAGACCAAAAGTTTGGACACACCTTCTCATTCAAAGAGTTTTCTTTATTTTCATGACTCTGAAAAATGTAGATTCACATTGAAGTCATCCAAACTATGAATTATCACATGTGGAATGAAATACTTAAAAAAGTGTGAAACAACTGAAAATATGTCTTATATTCTAGGTTCTTCACAGTCACCACCTTTTGCTGTGATGACTGCTTTGCACACTCTTGGCATTCTCTTGTCACCGGAAATGGTCTTCACTTCACAGGTGCGCCCTGTCAGGGTTAATAAGTGGGATTTCTTGCCTTATAAATGGCGTTGGGACCATCAGTTGTGCTGTGCAGAAGTCTGGTGGATACAGCTGAGAGTCCTACTGAATAGACTGTTAGAATTTGTATTATGGCAAGAAAAAAGCAGCTAAGTAAAGAAAAACGAGTGGCCATCATTACTTTAAGAAATGAAGGTCAGTCAGTACGAAAAATTGGGAAAACTTTGAAAGTGTCCCCAAGTGCAGTGGCAAAAACCATCAAACGCTACAAAGAAACTGGCTCACATGAGGACCGCCCCAGGAAAGGAAAACCAAGAGCCACCTTTGCTGCGGAGGATAAGTTTATCCGAGTCACCAGCCTCAGAAATCACAGGTTAGCAGCAGCTCAGATTAGAGACCAGGTCAATGCCACACAGCGTTCTAGCAGCAGACATCTCTAGAACAACTGTTAAGAGGAGACTTTGTGCAGCAGCCTTCATGGTAAAATAGCTGCTGGAAAACTACTGCTAAGGACAGGCAACAAGCAGAAGAGACTTGTTTGGGCTAAAGAACACAAGGAATGGACATTAGACCAGTGGAAATCTGTGCTTTGGTCTGATGAGTCCAAATTTGAGATCTTTGGATACAACCACCGTGTCTTTGTAGAAAAGGTGAACGGATGGACTCTACATGGCTGGTTCCCCCCGTGAAGCATGGTGGAGGAGGTGTGATGGTGGGGGGGGGGGCTTTGCTGGTGACACTGTTGGGGATTTATTCAATATTGAAGGCATACAGAACCAGCATGGCTACCACAGCATCTTGCAGCGGCGTGCTATTCCATCCGGTTTGCGTTTAGTTGGACCATCATTTATTTTTCAACAGGACAATGACCCCCAAACACACCTCCAGGCTGTGTAAGGGCTATGTGACTAAGAAGGAGAGTGATGGGGTGCTACGTCAGATGACCTGGTCTCCACAGTCACCAGACCTGAACCCAATCGAGATGGTTTGGGGTGAGCTGGACCGCAGAGTGAAGGCAAAAGGGCCAACAAGTGCTAAGTATCTCTGGGAACTCTGGGAAGACACCACGCATACCGTACACAGGGAAGACAGCGCACAGATCATGTCTGTATTCTCCAAATGTTTACAGCAAATATAAACTGGAATTAAAAAATCCAAACAATCATAAAAGCAACAAATCGTCAATATTATCTGATACAATGCAAATGGACATCATCAACAGGGAAAATAGGGAAAGTCCAAGAAACGACAAACACTCGTCATCAGTGTCACAGAGTCTGCAGAGTCCCCCTGCTCCGACAACTCGGCCATCAATATACACGGCCCGTACATGTATATGATGGAAACCAAGAATCAGTGATGTCACCTAAGCTGTAATAGAGTATAACGGCTGCCGGCCCCCGCAGTACCAAGAGATAATGCAGTCTAGCTTATACAGGTAGTGCTGATATCATAACACATACTGTATGCAGTGCCTGGCGAAAGTATTCAGCCCCCTTGAATTTTTCAACCTTTTCCCACATTTCAGGCTTCAAACATAAAGATAAAATGTGAATGTTCTGGTGAAGAATCAACAACAAGTGACACAATTGTGAAGAGGAAGGAAATTTATTGCTTATGTTAAACTTTTGTAAAAAATAAATAACTGAAAATTGGTGCGTGCAATATTATTCATCCCCTTTACTTTCAGTGCAGAAACTCCCTCCAGAAGGTGATTGAGGATCTCTGAATGATGCAATGTTGTCCTAAATGACCGATGATGATAAATATAAGCCCCTGTGTGTGATCAAGTCTCCGTATAAATGCCCCTGCTCTGTGATAGTCTCATGTTCTGTGTAAAGCGCAGAGAGCATCATGAAGACCAAGGAACACAACAGGCAGGTCCGTGATACTGTTGTGCAGAAGTTTAAAGCCAAATTTGGTTGCAAAACGTTTTCCAAAACTTTAAACATCCCAAGAAGCCCTGTGTAAGCGATCATATTGAAATGGAAGGAGTATCATACCACTGCAAATCTACCAAGACCCGGCCGTCCATCCAAACTGTCATGTCACACAAGGAGAAGACTGATCAGCGATGCAGCCGAGAGGCCCATGATCCCTCTGGATGATCTGCAGAGATCTACAGCTGAGGGGGGAGAGTCTGTCCATA
Organism: Anomaloglossus baeobatrachus; assembly: GCF_048569485.1. Lineage (NCBI taxonomy): Eukaryota > Metazoa > Chordata > Amphibia > Anura > Aromobatidae > Anomaloglossus > Anomaloglossus baeobatrachus. The sequence continues at coordinate 12,696,156 of NC_134355.1, read as the reverse complement.
GCACAACAATCAGTCGTACACTGCACAAATCTGGCCTTTATGGAAGAGGCAAGAAGAAAGCCATTTCTCAAAGATATCCATAACAAGTGTTGTTTAAAGTTTCCCACAAGCAGCGTGGAGACACCAAACGTGGAAGAAGGTGCTCTGCTCAGAGGAAACCAAAATCACACTATGTGGGCACAATGCCAAACGATAAAAGCAACACAGCTGATCACCCTGAACACACCATCCCCACTGTCAAACATGGTGGTGGCAGCATCATGATTTGGACCTGCTTTTCTTCAGCAGGGACAGGGGAGATGGATGGAGCCAAATATAGGACCCTTCTTGTAGAAAACCTGTTGGAGTCTGCAAAAGACCTGAGACTTGGACGGAGATTTGTCTTCCAACAAGACAATGATCCAAAACATAAAGCAAAATCTACAATGGAATGGTTCACAAATAACCGTATCCAGGTGTTAGAATGGCCAAGTCACAGTCCAGACCTGAACCCAATCGAGAATCTGTGGAAAGAGCTGAAAACTGCTGTTCACAAACGCCTCCATCCAACCTCACTCAGTCCCAGCTGTTTACAAAGGAGGAATGGGCGAGAATTTCACCTCTCTATGTGCAAAACTGATAGACACATTCCCCAAGAGACTGCAGCTGTAATCACAGCAAAAGGGGGCGCTACAAAGTATTCACTTACAGGGGATGAATAATATTGCACGCCACGATTTTCAGTTATTTATTAGAAAAGTTTAAAATAAGCAATAAATTTCATTCATCTTCACAATTGTGTCACTTGTTGTTGATTCTTCACCATAAAATTTAAAATTTTTATCTTTATGTTTGAAGCCTGAAATGTGGGAAAAGGTTTAAAAATTCAAGGGAGCTGAATACTTTCGCAAGACACCGTATAGTACAGTACAGAGGGGTGTGGGCAGGTAATAATCCCAGTACAGAGGGGTGTGGGCAGGTAATAATCCCAGTACAGAGGGGTGTGCGCAGGTAATGATCCCAGTACAGAGGGGTGTGCGCAGGTAATGATCCCAGTACAGAGGGGTGTGCGCAGGTAATAATCCCAGTACAGAGGGGTGTATGCAGGTAATAATCCCAGTACAGAGGGGTGTGCGCAGGTAATGATCCCAGTACAGAGGGGTGTGCGCAGGTAATGATCCCAGTACAAAGGGGTGTGCGCAGGTAATGATCCCAGTACAGAGGGGTGTGCGCAGGTAATGATCCCAGTACAGAGGGGTGTGCGCAGGTAATGATCCCAGTACAGAGGGGTGTATGCAGGTAATGATCCCAGTACAGAGGGGTGTATGCAGGTAATGATCCCAGTACAGAGGGGTGTGCGCAGGTAATGATCCCAGTACAGAGGGGTGTATGCAGGTAATAATACCAGTACAGAGGGGTGTACGCAGGTAATAATCCCAGTACAGAGGGGTGTGCGCAGGTAATAATCCCAGTACAGAGGGGTGTGCGCCGGTAATGATCCCAGTACAGAGGGGTGTATGCAGGTAATGATCCCAGTACAGAGGGGTGTATGCAGGTAATGATCCCAGTACAGAGGGGTGTGCGCAGGTAATAATCCCAGTACAGAGGGGTGTGCGCCGGTAATGATCCCAGTACAGAGGGGTGTATGCAGGTAATAATCCCAGTACAGAGGGGTGTGCACAGGTAATGATCCCAGTACAGAGGGGTGTGCGCAGGTAATGATCCCAGTACAGAGGGGTGTGCGCAGGTAATGATCCTAGTACAGAGGGGTGTATGCAGGTAATGATCCTAGTACAGAGGGGTGTATGCAGGTAATGATCCCAGTACAGAGGGGTGTGCGCAGGTAATGATCCCAGTACAGAGGGGTGTGCGCAGGTAATGATCCCAGTAGAGAGGGGTGTATGCAGGTAATGATCCCAGTACAGAGGGGTGTGGGCAGGTAATGATCCCAGTACAGAGGGGTGTATGCAGGTAATGATCCCAGTACAGAGGGGTGTGGGCAGGTAATGATCCCAGTACAGAGGGGTGTGGGCAGGTAATGATCCCAGTACAGAGGGGTGTGCGCAGGTAATGATCCTAGTACAGAGGGGTGTGCGCAGGTAATGATCCCAGTACAGAGGGGTGTGCGCAGGTAATGATCCCAGTACAGAGGGGTGTGCGCAGGTAATGATCCCAGTACAGAGGGGTGTATGCAGGTAATGATCCCAGTACAGAGGGGTGTGGGCAGGTAATGATCCCAGTACAGAGGGGTGTGGGCAGGTAATGATCCCAGTACAGAGGGGTGTGCGCAGGTAATGATCCTAGTACAGAGGGGTGTGCGCAGGTAATGATCCCAGTACAGAGGGGTGTGCGCAGGTAATGATCCCAGTACAGAGGGGTGTGCGCAGGTAATGATCCCAGTACAGAGGGGTGTATGCAGGTAATGATCCCAGTACAGAGGGGTGTGGGCAGGTAATGATCCCAGTACAGAGGGGTGTGGGCAGGTAATGATCCCAGTACAGAGGGGTGTGCGCAGGTAATGATCCTAGTACAGAGGGGTGTGCGCAGGTAATGATCCCAGTACAGAGGGGTATATGCAGGTAATGATCCCAGTACAGAGGGGTGTATGCAGGTAATGATCCCAGTACAGAGGGGTGTGCGCAGGTAATGATCCCAGTACAGAGGGGTGTGCGCAGGTAATGATCCCAGTACAGAGGGGTGTGCGCAGGTAATGATCCCAGTACAGAGGGGTGTGGGCAGGTAATGATCCCAGTACAGAGGGGTGTGCGCAGGTAATGATCCCAGTACAGAGGGGTGTGCGCAGGTAATGATCCCAGTACAGAGGGGTGTATGCAGGTAATGATCCCAGTACAGAGGGGTGTATGCAGGTAATGATCCCAGTACAGAGGGGTGTGGGCAGGTAATGATCCCAGTACAGAGGGGTGTATGCAGGTAATGATCCCAGTACAGAGGGGTGTATGCAGGTAATGATCCCAGTACAGAGGGGTGTATGCAGGTATTGATCCCAGTACAGAGGGGTGTGCGCAGGTAATAATCCCAGTACAGAGGGGTGTACGCAGGTAATGATCCCAGTACAGAGGGGTGTACGCAGGTAATGATCCCAGTACAGAGGGGTGTACGCAGGTAATGATCCCAGTACAGAGGGGTGTATGCAGGTAATGATCCCAGTACAGAGGGGTGTGCGCAGGTAATGATCCCAGTACAGAGGGGTGTACGCAGGTAATGATCCCAGTACAGAGGGGTGTATGCAGGTAATGATCCCAGTACAGAGGGGTGTGCGCAGGTAATAATCCCAGTACAGAGGGGTGTGCGCAGGTAATGATCCCAGTACAGAGGGGTGTATGCAGGTAATGATCCCAGTACAGAGGGGTGTATGCAGGTAATGATCCCAGTACAGAGGGGTGTGCGCAGGTAATGATCCTAGTACAGAGGGGTGTGCGCAGGTAATGATCCCAGTACAGAGGGAAGTCACAATAAATGCTGGAAATTTTAAGTCTATTTCTGAGGTTGTACAGATTTATGGGCGGCATGGTGGCTCAGTGGTTAGCACTGCACGGTGGCTCAGTGGTTAGCCCTGCAGCCTTGCACCGCTGGGGTCCTGGGTTCTAGTCCCACTAAGGACACCATCTGCAAGGAGTTTGTATGTTCTCCCCGTGTTTGCATGGGTTTCCTCCGGGGTCTCCGGTTTCCTCCCACACTCCAAAGACATACTGATAGGGACTCTACATTGTGAGCCCCAATGGGGACAGTGTTGCCAATGTATGTAAAGTGCTGTGGAATTAATAGCGCTATATAAATGAATAAATATTATTATTATTATTTAGGGACACGAGCAGCGCCACCCTTGTTCACAGGCTGTGTCCGGTATTGCAGCTTCTCTCCATTTACTTGGTATATTGGATGGGAATGATGTTGCGGTATGAGACCCTCATTATGTCCGTCTGTATCGTGCATTGGCGGATGTGTCAATATATAGTGACGGCTGAAGACGTTCTGGACAATCATCATGAACCTTCCAGTGATCCGGAGAGATCTGCGCTGAAGTCCCGGGTGGTCTCCTCCATTAAGTCGTATAAAACACAGGATTACAGGGTGAAGAGCGGGGAGGGGGGGGGCATCTAATCACTTCTACTATCACCGAGCCCTGCCAGGGGGAGGACTATCTGTGGTCCCGGACAGCGAGCGAGGGGTCCCCCTCATGGTTTATGTCTCGTTCTGAAACACGGAGGAGACTAAAATAAATCACTGAAGGGATCGTGTGAGTGTAACAGCTCAGTCCCCCCGAAATAACGGGCTCATAGGAAGAACTGGTGTAGAAATGCGGCCATACAGACAGAAAACCGCACTGCTAAGAACCCAGAAGATGCAGAGAAACCAGCCAGAGCCCCTCCAATAATGGGGTCATAGAGGGTCTGCCAGGAACATCGCGGCCGTACGTGTAGAGCACCCCATGGTTATGAATGCAAGGACATAGAACAATCCCCTGAAAATAATGGGGTCCGAGCGGGGTAACACCGGTGAAGGGCCATGCATACACCTAGATCCCGCCAATGCTAGCAGCTCCATATAAGAACGTGAGAGGAAACCCACCAGCACGATCATCAGGGGGTCACCAGTAAAGAGCCGGCCATTGAGAACCTGGGCTTGTAGGTTCCATAGTAAAAGACGGAACAGAACCCACTGTCACGATGCGGACTAGGGGAAGGTCCGGCGTGAGGCCAAATATACAACGTAACAGGGGTAACACCACGACAAACAAGGGGTACACTGGGGACATTTAACAACGGTGGGCCCTAGAACTAGTGAGATGGAGACCTCCTCCACTAACCTGCCACTGCACACCTAGCTGGTCCCTATACAGGTTCCTCATCTGTCGCTGACCAGGAACCTGAAGCCCTGAGTGACCCCACAATAGTCCTGGCTAGGGAGTGGGTAGGTAAGGATCACTAGTCCCACCGCTGCACAAAAACAGCCCACCAGGAAAGGAAGACAGAGGGGAAAACACCGCGACTGCAGCCACACCAGCAACTTACAGAGGGATTCTCCAGCTCCCTCCACCTCCAGGACCAGCTTCCAAATGAATGAGAATAACTGGCACCATCTGCTGGTAGCAGAGGGAACATAAAGGGACTGGGAGTGGTCCCAAACCGGAAACACCTGAGATAGTCATGAGACCCCATTAACCCTCTCTTCTCCAAACAAAAGGGAATACATTTAATTAGCAGAGACTCACAAGGAAAAGTGAGAACCAGAAGCTGTCTCTAACCACTAATAGCAGAGACGTCAGCGCCACCCACTACTGATATTTTAAACTTCGCCATTTTCAAAATCTCTTTTTTTTTCTGTCGACTATGAAGAACTTGTCTGTAGAAAGACGAAAAACCTTTCCTGACCTAATACTTCTCATAGCTGAGGATTTGCTACATTGTATCCAGTCTAAACAATCGTCTGTGCAGTAAACACATCAGCAGCACAAGAGTATCATCAACCAATGTGATCTATAGAGACATTCCAGAATCCAGAAATGTAACATCCAATAGTCAGGAAATCCAGAACCATCAATAGAACTCGGGTGATCAGTACACATAACTAGTGATGAGCGGGACTACCATGCACTACCATGCTCATCAATAGTTAGGAGTACAGAGCACCTGAGCATGGTAGTGCCCGCTCATCACTAGTTAGGAGTACAGAGCACCTGAGCATGGTAGTGCCCGCTCATCACTAGTTACCAGTACTGAGCACCTGAGCATGGTAGTGCCCGCTCATCACTAGTTACCAGTACTGAGCACCCGAGCATGGTAGTGCCCGCTCATCACTAGTTACCAGTACTGAGCACCTGAGCATGGTAGTGCCCGCTCATCACTAGTTAGGAGTACAGAGCACCCGAGCATGGTAGTGCCCGCTCATCACTAGTTAGGAGTACAGAGCACCCGAGCATGGTAGTGCCCGCTCATCACTAGTTACCAGTACTGAGCACCTGAGCATGGTAGTGCCCGCTCATCACTAGTTACCAGTACTGAGCACCTGAGCATGGTAGTGCCCGCTCATCACTAGTTACCAGTACTGAGCACCTGAGCATGGTAGTGCCCGCTCATCACTAGTTAGGAGTACAGAGCACCCGAGCATGGTAGTGCCCGCTCATCACTAGTTACCAGTACTGAGCACCTGAGCATGGTAGTGCCCGCTCATCACTAGTTACCAGTACTGAGCACCTGAGCATGGAAGTGCCCGCTCATCACTAGTTACCAGTACTGAGCACCTGAGCATGGTAGTGCCCGCTCATCACTAGTTAGGAGTACAGAGCACCCGAGCATGGTAGTGCCCGCTCATCACTAGTTACCAGTACTGAGCACCCGAGCATGGTAGTGCCTGCTCATCACTAGTTAGGAGTACAGAGCACCTGAGCATGGTAGTGCCCGCTCATCACTAGTTACCAATACTGAGCACCCGAGCATGGTAGTGCCCGCTCATCACTAGTTACCATTACCAGTACTGAGCCCCCGAGCATGGTAGTGCTCACTCATCACTAGTTACCATTACCAGTACTGAGCCCCCGAGCATGGTAGTGCCCGCTCATCACTAGTTACGAGTACTGAGCACCTGAGCATGGTAGTGCCCGCTCATCACTAGTTACCAGTACTGAGCACCCAAGCATGGTAGTGCCCGCTCATCACTAGTTACCAGTACTGAGCACCTGAGCATGGTAGTGCCCTATTATCACTAGTTACCAGTACAGAGCACCTGAGCATGGTAGTGCCCGCTCATCACTAGTTACCAGTATTGAACACCCGAGCATGGTAGTGCCCGCTCATCACTAGTTACCAGTACTGAGCACCCAAGCATGGTAGTGCCCGCTCATCACTAGTTACCAGTACTGAGCACCCGAGCATGGTAGTGCCCGCTCATCACTAGTTACCAGTACAGAGCACCTGAGCATGGTAGTGCCCGCTCATCACTAGTTACCAGTATTGAACACCCGAGCATGGTAGTGCCCGCTCATCACTAGTTACCAGTACTGAGCACCCAAGCATGGTAGTGCCCACTCATCACTAGTTACGAGTACTGAGCACCCGAGCATGGTAGTGCCCGCTCATCACTACAGGCAACCCAAGAAACTGTTACAATGTATCGGCAGCACAAATCTGTCTTCTGTTCTGATACAATTTATCCATCTGAAATCCAGAATATTTAGTGAGGATTGGTGAGGATTAGTGCCCACTCAGTACCAGTACTGAGCACCTGAGCATGGTAGTGCCCGCTCATCACTAGTTACCAGTACTGAGCACCTGAGCATGGTAGTGCCCGCTCATCACTAGTTAGGAGTACAGAGCACCCGAGCATGGTAGTGCCCGCTCATCACTAGTTACCAGTACTGAGCACCCGAGCATGGTAGTGCCTGCTCATCACTAGTTAGGAGTACAGAGCACCTGAGCATGGTAGTGCCCGCTCATCACTAGTTACCAATACTGAGCACCCGAGCATGGTAGTGCCCGCTCATCACTAGTTACCATTACCAGTACTGAGCCCCCGAGCATGGTAGTGCTCACTCATCACTAGTTACCATTACCAGTACTGAGCCCCCGAGCATGGTAGTGCCCGCTCATCACTAGTTACGAGTACTGAGCACCTGAGCATGGTAGTGCCCGCTCATCACTAGTTACCAGTACTGAGCACCCAAGCATGGTAGTGCCCGCTCATCACTAGTTACCAGTACTGAGCACCTGAGCATGGTAGTGCCCTATTATCACTAGTTACCAGTACAGAGCACCTGAGCATGGTAGTGCCCGCTCATCACTAGTTACCAGTATTGAACACCCGAGCATGGTAGTGCCCGCTCATCACTAGTTACCAGTACTGAGCACCCAAGCATGGTAGTGCCCGCTCATCACTAGTTACCAGTACTGAGCACCCGAGCATGGTAGTGCCCGCTCATCACTAGTTACCAGTACAGAGCACCTGAGCATGGTAGTGCCCGCTCATCACTAGTTACCAGTATTGAACACCCGAGCATGGTAGTGCCCGCTCATCACTAGTTACCAGTACTGAGCACCCGAGCATGGTAGTGCCCACTCATCACTAGTTACGAGTACTGAGCACCCGAGCATGGTAGTGCCCGCTCATCACTACAGGCAACCCAAGAAACTGTTACAATGTATCGGCAGCACAAATCTGTCTTCTGTTCTGATACAATTTATCCATCTGAAATCCAGAATATTTAGTGAGGATTGGTGAGGATTAGTGCCCACTCAGTACCAGTACTGAGCACCTGAGCATGGAAGTGCCCGCTCATCACTAGTTACCAGTACTGAGCACCTGAGCATGGTAGTGCCCGCTCATCACTAGTTAGGAGTACAGAGCACCCGAGCATGGTAGTGCCCGCTCATCACTAGTTACCAGTACTGAGCACCCGAGCATGGTAGTGCCTGCTCATCACTAGTTAGGAGTACAGAGCACCTGAGCATGGTAGTGCCCGCTCATCACTAGTTACCAATACTGAGCACCCGAGCATGGTAGTGCCCGCTCATCACTAGTTACCATTACCAGTACTGAGCCCCCGAGCATGGTAGTGCTCACTCATCACTAGTTACCATTACCAGTACTGAGCCCCCGAGCATGGTAGTGCCCGCTCATCACTAGTTACGAGTACTGAGCACCTGAGCATGGTAGTGCCCGCTCATCACTAGTTACCAGTACTGAGCACCCAAGCATGGTAGTGCCCGCTCATCACTAGTTACCAGTACTGAGCACCTGAGCATGGTAGTGCCCTATTATCACTAGTTACCAGTACAGAGCACCTGAGCATGGTAGTGCCCGCTCATCACTAGTTACCAGTATTGAACACCCGAGCATGGTAGTGCCCGCTCATCACTAGTTACCAGTACTGAGCACCCAAGCATGGTAGTGCCCGCTCATCACTAGTTACCAGTACTGAGCACCCGAGCATGGTAGTGCCCGCTCATCACTAGTTACCAGTACAGAGCACCTGAGCATGGTAGTGCCCGCTCATCACTAGTTACCAGTATTGAACACCCGAGCATGGTAGTGCCCGCTCATCACTAGTTACCAGTACTGAGCACCCAAGCATGGTAGTGCCCGCTCATCACTAGTTACCAGTACTGAGCACCCTAGCATGGTAGTGCCCGCTCATCACTAGTTACCAGTACTGAGCACCCGAGCATGGTAGTGCCCACTCATCACTAGTTACGAGTACTGAGCACCCGAGCATGGTAGTGCCCGCTCATCACTACAGGCAACCCAAGAAACTGTTACAATGTATCGGCAGCACAAATCTGTCTTCTGTTCTGATACAATTTATCCATCTGAAATCCAGAATATTTAGTGAGGATTGGTGAGGATTAGTGCCCACTCATCACTAGTTACCAGTACTGAGCACCCGAGCATGGTAGTGCCCACTCATCACTAGTTACCAGTACTGAGCACCCGAGCATGGTAGTGCCCGCTCATCACTAGTTACAAGTACTGAGCACCCAAGCATGGTAGTGCCCGCTCATCACTAGTTACCAGTACTGAGCACCCGAGCATGGTAGTGCCCGCTCATCACTAGTTACAAGTACTGAGCACCCAAGCATGGTAGTGCCCACTCATCACTAGTTACCAGTACTGAGCACCCAAGCATGGTAGTGCCCGCTCATCACTAGTTACCAGTACTGAGCACCCGAGCATGGTAGTGCCCGCTCATCACTACAGGCAACCCAAGAAACCGTTACAATGTATCGGCAGCACAAATCTGTCTTCTGTTCTGATACAATTTATCCATCTGAAATCCAGAATGTTTAGTGAGGATTGTTTAGACTGGATATAACTGTAACAAACCTTCACCTGTGAGAAATGTTAGATATATACAGGATACAGTGAGTAATATATATAGGATAATGGTGATAATATGAGTCGCCATTATTTCTATGTCTTCCATGTTCTAGCAGTGATTTATCGGGGCAGAGACCCCTGTGCCCCCATCTGGGCGCTGACGCAGTCGGGGGTCCTGTGCACATTAGTGGGGTCTATATCACTGCAGCCTGTAAAGTTTGAGCCTTTGTTGAACACCTGAAGCCATGATGTCATTTTACAAGTTTTAAACCAGAGACTCCATCATTGCCCCCATAAAGTGTAAGGAGAGTGAAGCAGGCGGGGACCCCTGACCCGTCCCCCCCTCCTCGGTATAAGGCACAGGCTTCATCTATGGGCACTGACTAATGCCCCAATCCTGCAGAGGCCGAGGGCCGGATTTTGTCTGGTTTCTCCTGATTTTAGGCTGTTCAGTTTTACTCCATCTTCTTCTTGTAACATTGGGCCTCTTTTATGCTTATTTACCTTATTTGTTTGGTTTTTTTCCTGTTTTTTATTGTTGTGGGCGAAGTTTTTATAACAAATGTCTGCGGACGATTCATTAATTGAAACTTATTACAAAGTTGTAAACGTTTTTCTGCGGCGGATTCAGGCATAGAATGTAACATAATGTTACATAGGAAACAATTGCTGAATTATCAGGCGCAGATGTCAGTGATTCTGGGACCAGAGAGGGGGCGAGCGCTGCTCTGGAGGGGATGAAAATCTAATGTGGGATAATAATGAATAAAGATGAATTGTTCGCAGTCCCCGGTGTTTACCCATAATCTAATCTGAGGACATTGAGTAATGGAAGAGTATACAAAGAAGATGTAAACACCCTAATCCTGGGAATATAACAAGCCATGGGGGCACAGGGGGCGACACATGGAGTAAATATAGAGCGACCCCCTGCTCTACACACAACACCCAGGACCACCAGGGACCACCAGGACTATGAAAGGAAATTATTCATGAGCTATGAATCCCATAATACAGAACTTCCCAATATTATATAATGGTTCCCATCACAGCGGCACCTGCAGACTGCTCCTGTACAGACTAAGGCACGTATATGAGGACCCCGGGAATAGGTGAAAAGGTGATAACAAGAAGTACAAGAATCCAGAAACCATCCAGAAGAGAAGCGAGGAAAAAGCCTCTGCCAAATCCAGAGAAGGACATCAGGAAAGTGTGATTATCCTAAAAGGAAGTGAACCTACCTGCAATACAAGGTGGCTCCACCAGCAGAATAGTGAGTGCAGCTCTGGAGTGTAATACAGGAGGTAACTCAGGATCAGTAATGTATGTACACAGTGACTGCACCAGCAGAATAGTGAGTGCAGCTCTGGAGTATAATACAGGAGGTAACTCAGGATCAGTAATGTAATGTATGTATACAGTGACTGCACCAGCAGAATAGTGAGTGCAGCTCTGGAGTATAATACAGGAGGTAATTCAGGATCAGTAATGTAATGTATGTACACAGTGACTGCACCAGCAGAATAGTGAGTGCAGCTCTGGAGTATAATACAGGAGGTAACTCAGGATCAGTAATGTAATATATGTACACAGTGACTGCACCAGCAGAATAGTGAGTGCAGCTCTGGAGTATAATACAGAAGGTAACTCAGGATCAGTAATGTAATGTATGTACACAGTGACTGCACCAGCAGAATAGTGAGTGCAGCTCTGGAGTATAATACAAGAGGTAACTCAGGATCAGTGATGTAATGTATGTACACAGTGACTGCACCAGCAGAATAGTGAGTACAGCTCTGGAGTATAATATAGGATGTAATTTGGGATCAGTAAAGGATAGGTTGTGCAAAACCTTTTTATAAAGTGAGTGTTTTTACTGTTGATTAATTTTGGATCTTAGCTACGATTGGTCACATTGTTGCCGTTTCTGGAGCTGACCGGTCAGTGTTGATGGTATTTGCTATAGCAATGTATCCTCTCTGTTTGCTGCGGCAGCACTGATACAAGTTATTGAATGTCGTATATGGAATTATTTCCCGTTAGATAGCTTGGATTTTTCTGTATAGTCTCTTGGCACAGAGCGGGTTACGTGATCTGATGATCTGCAGGATTTCCCGGGGTCTCTATTCTCACATCTTCCCACAAGGATCCAGTGCAGATTTTATTCACCATAATTTCATGGGTAATAAAAGCCGTCACCGAATCCCTGGTATTCTATGTAAGTGCAGAGCGGAGAGGGGTCAAGTCCCAGCATTCGCAGCGCCGCCATTGATAGATGTAATCCCTTGTTCCGGGGATCTGCATTGTTCTACTGAAGCCACCAAACTTCACTGTAAGAAGATTGCACCTCGCAGGGTCCCGAGCATCAGATTCAGCCAAATGCATGGTAATATATCTGTATGAGCTGAGAGATTGTGCCGGTGACATTCCCAGGCAAGAGGCAATAAAGAGGAAACAAGCTGCCGTGTGTACAAGGACTAACACGATCTCGGGCCATTATATGACTTGTATCCTGCATTTTTGACCAGTTTTCTCCTCTGCAGCCTCTGTTTCTTATTTTCAGTTGTCTCTGAGCTGGTGGTGTCACAGGTAACAGACAGTCCTGTGGTGTCCGGCGATAGAAGGTCGCAGCGTTTGGTTGTACAACCTGCTCCCTGACTTCCTATTAGTCCTGCTGTCAGTATTCAGTGTACTAGGTATCTCCTCTTCCCTTCAACTAATTATCATTTCCCCTTTGATTTAAATACTCCCATTTACCCTGCACTTGTGCTGGTGATCAGTGGCGTAACTAGAGTTTGATGGGCCCCGATGCCAAAGCCGGACCAGTGCCCCCCCCCCCCCACGTACACTGACACATGGGGTACGAGACAATGACACTGACACTCGGGGTACAGGATAATGACGCTGACATTTGGCTCTTACCCTCAGCACCCAGGTTTCCCATGATTTAAAATCCCTCTATCAGCACCCAGCTTTCCTATGTTCTGATATCCATCTTGTCCTCGGCACCCAGCTTCCCCATGCTCTGCTATACATCTTTCCCTCAGCACCCAGCTTTGCCATATCAGAGCATGGGAAAGCTGGGTGCTGAGAGAAGATGTATAGCAGAGCATGGAAAAGCTGGGTGCTGAGAGAAGATGTACAGCAGAGCATGGGAAAGCTGGGTGCTGAGAGAAGATGTACAGCAGAGCATGGGAAAGCTGGGTGCTGAGAGAAGATGTACAGCAGAGCATGGGAAAGCTGGGTGCTGAGAGAAGATGTACAGCAGAGCATGGGAAAGCTGGGTGCTGAGGGAAAGAGCCCTTTTCTCTCAGCACAAAACATTCCCATCCCCTGCTTGTATCTTTGTCCCCCCTTGTATATAGTTCTCCAAATAGAATAATGGACCCCGCAAAGCTTTCCATATAGTATAAAGGGTCAAACATAACCCTTCATATATTAGAATGCACCTCCATAGTCCACCATGTATTATAATGCACTCCCCATAGTTCTCCATGTATTATAATTCACCCCACAGTCCTCCATATATTATACTGCACCCCATAGTCCTCCATATATTAAACTGCACCCCATAGTCCTCCATATATTATACTGCACCCCATAGTCCTCCATATATTATACTGCACCCCATAGTCCTCCATATATTATAATGCAGCCCCATAGCCCTCCATATATTATTATGCAGCCCCATAGTTCTCCATATATTATACTGCACCTCATAGTCCTCCATATATTATACTGCACCCCATAGTCCTCCATATATTATACTGCACCCCATAGTCCTCCATATATTATACTGCACCCCATAGTCCTCCATATATTATAATGCAGCCCCATAGCCCTCCATATATTATAATGCAGCCCCATAGTTCTCCATATATTATACTGCACCTCATAGTCCTCCATATATTATACTGCACCCCATAGTCCTCCATATATTATACTGCACCCCATAGTCCTCCATATATTATACTGCACCACATAATCCTCCATATAGTATAATGCACCCCATAGTCCTCCATACTGTATAATGCACCCCATAGTCCTCCATACAGTATAATGCACCCCATAGTCCTCCATACAGTATAATGCACCCCATAGTCCTCTATGTTTTATAATGCACCCTCATAGTCCATGTATAAGGTAGCCTTCATATATTATAATGTAGCCCCCATAGTCCTCCATATATTATAATGCAGCACCTATAAAACCTTCATATTGTGTTATGCAGCCCCATACTCCTCCATGTATAATGCACCCATATAGTCCACGTATAAGGTGTCAGTCATGTTGTATAATGCAGCCCCATAGACCTCCATGTATAATGCAGCCAACTTCCCATGCTCCATGTATAATGCAGGCAGCCTTCCATGCTCCATGTATAATGCAGGCAGCCCCCCATGCTCCATGTATAATGCAGGCAGCCCCCCATGCTCCATGTATAATGCAGGCAGCCCCCATGCTCAATGTATAAAGCAGGCAGCCCCCATGCTCCATGTATAATGCAGCCAGCCCCCCATGCTACATGTAAAATGCAGCCAGCTCCCATGCTCCATGTATAATGCAACCAGCCCTCCATGATCCATGTATAATGCAAGCAGCCCTCCATGCTCCATGTATAATGCAGCCAGACCCCCATGCTCCATGTATAATGCAGCCAGCCCCCCATGCTCCATGTATAATGCAGCCAGCCCCCCATGCTCCATGCATAATGCAGCCAGCCCTCCATGCTCCATGTATAATGCAAGCAGCCCTCCATGCTCCATGTATAATGCAGCCAGCTCCCCATGCTCCATGTATAATGCAGCCAGCCCCCCATGCTCCATGTATAATGCAGCCAGCCCCCCATGCTCCATGTATAATGCAGCCAGCCCCCCATGCTCCATGTATAATGCAGCCAGCCTCCCATGCTCCATGTATAATGCAGGCAGCCCCCCATGCTCCATGAATAATGCAGGAAACCCCCCATGCTCCATGTATAATGCAGGCAGCCCCCCATGCTTCATGAATAATGCAGGCAGCCCCCCATGCTCCATGTATAATGCAGCCCCCCCCATGCTCCATGAATAACGCAGGCAGCCCCCCATGCTCCATGTATAATGCAGCCAGCCCCCCATGCTCCATGAATAATGCAGGCAGCCCCCCATGCTCCATGTATAATGCACCCCCCATGCTCCATGTATAATGCAGGAAACCCCCCATGCTCCATGAATAATGCAGGCAGCCCCCCATGCTCCTTGTATAATGCAGCCAGACCCCCATGCTCCATGTATAATGCAGGCAGCCCCCCATGCTCCATGAATAATGCAGGAAACCCCCCATGCTCCATGAATAATGCAGGCAGCCCCCCATGCTCCATGTATAATGCAGCCAGACCCCCATGCTCCATGTATAATGCAGGCAGCCCCCCATGCTCCATGTATAATGCAGGCAGCCCCCCATGCTCCATGAATAATGCAGGCAGCCTCCCATGCTCCATGTATAATGCAGCCCCCCCATGCTCCATGAATAAGGCAGGCAGCCCCCCATGCTCCATGTATAATGCACCCCCCATGCTCCATGTATAATGCAGCCACCCCATGCTCCATGAATAATGCAGGCAGCCCCCCTGGCCTATGGCCACTGTGTATTGATTTTAAAAAAAAAACAAACAAAAAAAAACAAGTTCTATAATCTCTCTCTTCGTTCCCCCGCTGCTCAGTCCTCACCTCTCCTTGTTCCCCTGTTGCTCTGGTCTGCATCCTCACGTCCTGCGCTCTGTGCTTTCAGCACAACGGTCGCACAGGAGTGACGACACCACGCAGGCACGGGGAGGGGGGACGGGGGGGGGGATGATGGAGCGTGGAGCTGCACTGGCCGCTCCATGCTTCAAGGTTGCTGTGCGTGATGACGGGGGAGGGGGACCCGGTGTCATTGGCGGCGACAACGGGCCATATAGCGTCCGCATGGTCTGCGCCAGATCAGCACAGCTCCTCTCACAGAACGGAGCTGGCTGCTGATCTGCCGGGTGGCCGTGGGCCCCTAAGCTGTGGGGCCCAGTCGCATTCGCGACCTCTGCGACCGCGATAGTTATGCCACTGCTGGGGATAATCAGTTCCTTCACAAGCTCTGGATGCAAGCAGGCGGCTTGCACTCATCTGTAGGATTGTTGCTACTCTTTGCTGAACTTCTTCCTGAGGCATCTGGAGATAAGTTGTTCATGTTTTTCCCCTATGTGTCCTCCTTGTGTCTTCTATAGTGTTTAGTGGGGTTGACGAAGAGCTTATGCCATCCATTCCCTATCTAGGGCTCGGCACATAGGTGCAGAACTTATCTAGGGTGGTGAGGAACCCCAGTGACCAGCAGTAGGATTGGTCACCATCTCCCCCTTCCCTAGATGCAGGGTTTCCCTTCCCTTTCTCCATTCACTTGGCAGTCCCCTGTACTCAACACGACAGGTGGATAGAGACTAACTGCTATGATGTTTCCCAAACTCCGCACGCACAGACATGAAAGCAGCAGCATGGAGGCCATAATGCAGAGTAGCTGTGACTCCAGCTCTAGGGTGAATGGAAGATACTTATTAGAAAGCTGCATTGTGCAGAGGATTGTACAGCAGAGCAGTGTAACTGGGACTTTATCTATTGGTTACTATTTGGATTTTTTTACACTGAAGGACAAACCTTCCTTCCATATTCTGTCTCCCATTCACATGTCAATATGCAATGTATATTATTATTATTTATTATTATAGTGCCATTTATTCCATGGCGCTTTATATGTGAAAGGATACTTTTTTCCTTAAAATAAGAAGTGTTTGTTATCCGTAGTTGAAAAATATTAATAAAAAATATGGTTATAAAAAAAGTAGAAAGCAGCAGCATGGGAAAAAAATGATAGAGGAGTGTACTGAGCAGTGTAGCTGTAGAAACAGCTCAGGACTGATTGGGTAATATAAACATTTACTAGAAGCAGCAGCAATGAGGACATTGTACAGCAGCGCTGGCATAGTGTACCTATGAATCCAGCTCTGGGGGAGATGCAGCACTTACTGTCTTGTACATTGTAACTTTATTTCACAGTGAATGATGAACAGGAGAAATGGCTCATAAGTGGAGAAAGAAGGACATTTCTATGATAAAGTAAATTACAAATATTCACTTGTACTATAAATTTCTGAAAAGTTTCTTTAAGCAACAATGACCATTAACAATGAATATTTCTTCAAATTTCTAATACATGTTTGTTACGCCACAACGTACAAATGCTCAGCATGGAGTACAACACAAAGGTGACAATGGGGATGAGGTAGAAGGAAGGCTCTGGTGATAGGAGGGGTCCCCTCCCCCTCTCCCTGTCACTCACCTGAATCTGTACCCTACCAACATCCCTATACAGGTCCTTCCCGTAGTCGCCGATAATATGACTAGGCCCTCACTTGCCCTGAAATTCCCCTGGCTAGTGAGAAGGCCGGCGAGAGCACTAGTCTCACCACTGCAATAACACAAAGCAAGGTAAGACAGACAAAGGGAAAAAGGCTCAAAAAAGAAAACACTCTAAATTTCTTGTTGTGCGGTGTTTGCAGTTACACTCACTGGGTGTCATGGTGGCATCTAACTCTGTTCACATTGCAAACAGCCTATGTTCCCTGAGTTGCACAGACTGTCATAGGCGTCAGTTGGCTCTTGCTTCTCTGCTCCCCAGTACAGCAGCAGTTAATTACTGCTGGCTTGTGATAATTTTTTAGGAGCTCAGGCTGCTTATTACCATCCTCAGCCCCCTTCACCCTTTATAAGGTTCTGGATTCTGGGGCTGAGTGCCGGATATAGCTTCTGCAACCTTGGTTCCTGTGGTTGTCCAGTTCTATGGTGATCTACAAGTTGCGGTTCTGTGTGGTGTGTGACTTCTCCAGTTGTGCATTTATTTTATACTCCTTTTGGTTGCTCCCCAGTTCCCATACGGTCTCTACTTTGTGTTTGAGTGCGGTGTGCACAAGTTGCCATCTCCCTTTTCAGTGTCTATTTGTGGGGTTTTCATTACTAGGCTTCTGGACCACTCCCTGGGGGAAGGGGGGGGAGTAGTATCAGGGCTAGGACAGGAGACAGGGTCACGCTGGAGGCTCGAACCTGTCTACCATTGAGCCTACCTTCGAAATAAATTACAGCACAGGGGCCCCAGTCTTATGGTCAGCCTAGGAACCCCTTTTCCATTGGTACATAACCCGTGACATTTCTTCAATGCAATTAAACATCACAGCTGCAAAAGTCACGACTCCTCAGCTTCTTCCAGAGACTGGCTCCTTCCAGATGGTGAGAGGTGACTTTTTATAGAAAAGGGGAGTGATCACAAGGAGCTGCACCTGAGATTAAGGCTACAAAGAACAGCCAAATAGGAAAGAGTCCTTAACCCTTACCTCACTAAAAGAAAGTAGATACATTCAAACACCAGTTGTAGATCTATGAACAATAAGGCGCTGTGACCTTCTGGTCCCAGACTCGCCATAGGTCTCCCGAGAGCGGGACACAGCCATGACAGCTTTATATTTCAATTCTTTACTGTTAGAATCCTAGAATGTTAGAATTGTCTCTCCAGTAAAGGAGACAAACTCTAGCACAGCGCCACCTATTGGAAGTAGCGATCCTAAAAGTCACAAGTGGATTTTCAACAATCCTTTGCAATATGACTCAGGATATATAAGCCAGATCAGAATCCCAATTTGCAGACACGTGTCTGCAAATTGGGCTTCTGATCTGGCTTATATATCCTGAGTCATATTGCAAAGGATTGTTGAAAATCCACTTGTGACTTTTAGGATCGCTACTTCCAATAGGTGGCGCTGTGCTAGAGTTTGTCTCCTTTACTGGAGAGACAATTTGAATATTTCCCAGAGGGGCATTGCAGCTATAAGTCCCCTTACCTGGCAGCCAGACTGGCTTGCAAAGTCTCCTTAAGGAGTAGAATGTTAGAGACAGACAGAACCTCAGGGGTCTTTGTGTCCAACCCCCGACTCACAGCAGGATTCATTATCTCATCCCACACAGATGTCTGTCCAGCCTCTGTTTGAAGACTTCCATTGAAGGAGACCTCACAACCTCTCGTGGCCGCCTGTTCCACCCATTGATCACCCTCATTGTTAAAAAGTTTTTCCTAATATCTAATCTGTGCCTCCTCTTTCAGTTTCCTCCCATTGCTTTTCGTGTTTCCATGAGAATAAGGATGATCCCTCTAGACTGGGACATCCCAGCAGATATTTGTGGACAGCTATTAAGTCTCCTTTTTCTTTTTTGCTGCTAAACATTCCCAGATCCTGTAACCGTTCCTCGCAGGACATCATTTGCAGTTCGCTTTCCATCCTGGTCGCTTTCCTCTGAACTTGCTCCAACTTGTTGATGTCTTTTTTAAAATGTGGCGCCCAGAACTGGACACAATATTCCAGAGGTCTGACCACAGAGGAGTAAAGAGGGATAATGATTTCACGTGATCTAGACTTTATGCTGCTGTTAATACATCCCAGACCTGTGTTTGCCTTTTTTGCTGCTGCATCACCCTGGTGACTCATGTGTAGGCTGTAATCTATTAGTATACCCAAGTGTTTTTCACACATGCTGTTGTTTAGTTCTGTTCCTCCCAATTGCAAGGTGTTATTTTCATTTTTCTTGCCCAGATGTGTAATTTTGCATTTCTCCCTGTTAAATACCATTCTATTAGTCACTGCCCATTGTTTCAGCTTATCTAGATCCTTTTGAATCCTGTCTTCTCTAGTGTCAGCTATCACTCTGAGCTTTGCATCATCCGTAGATTTGATTAGTTTACTATAGTTCCCTTATCTAGATCCTTTATAAAGATGTTGAACCACAGCGGGGCCAAGACAGAGCCATGTGGTTTTCTACTTAAAATACTCTTCCTATTGGATGTGCAGCCACTTATGACCACTTTATGGGTCCGATCACTGAGCCAGTTATGAATCCACCTAACCGTAGCCTTGTCAGTCCCACACTTGGTCATTTTTTTTCAATAAGGATGGTATAAAATACTTTATCAAATGTTTTGCTGAAGTTGAGATATACTATGTCTACCACATTTTCGTGATCCACCCAGTCAGTGATTCCATTATAGAAGGAAATTAGATCAGTTTGGCATGACTTGTTTGCTACAAACCCATGCTGGCTCTGGATAATTTCTGTATTCTTATCCAAGTACTTACATACATGCTGATCATTAATTGGTTAAAGGATTGTTGCTGGTATAGAAGTCAGGCTACCGGCCTGTGATTTCCTGGCCCCATCTTCTTTCCTCTTTTGAAGACAGGGACAACATTTCCCCTTCTCCAATCTTCTGGGACTTCTCTGGCTCTCCAGGAATTTTCAATGATCTGGATATTGGTTTTGCAATTTCCTCTACCTCTTTATAGATCTCTGCTTGCTGTCAGTAAATTGGAACATTCTCTGTTTTCTTGCACTGACCTTCTGCGCACAGCAGAGATTCTGGACTGCAGAGAGGAGTTTGCTGCTGCTGGGCTCAGCGGTCACAGATTAGCCACACTGATACATTGTAGCAAACGTATCACAGGTGTGGTTACAATTTATGCGCAATGTAGTAGAGTGGTCATTTACCAACAATGAAGGAGACACTTATTATAGGGTTTATAGGGTGTATTCCCCACTTGTTGTCGATATTGCCTCATAGGGTGTGGGATAACGCCTTTAAAGCACCACTCCTGGGGGTTTTTTTATTTCAGTACTGGTGCTTTAAATTTAAGTCTGCTGGACCGGAACGATACCGAAAAGTAAAAACGCCGGAGAGTGAGAATAAGACAGGGGACAGGGGGTTAATGGATGTGTATGAATGATATGGCCGCCTTCTTTGTGACAGCTAATCTAGAGTGGGTGATCCCATAGTAGGGGCTCATACACAGAATCCTCCATGTACCCGAGACCCCAGTAATTTATACATAGGATCCTCCATGTACCCGAGATCCCAGTAATTCATACATAGGATCCTATATGTGACTGAGATCCCAGTAATTCATACATAGGATCTTGTATGTGACCGAGATCCCAGTAATTCGTTCATATGATCCTGTATGTGACCGAGATCCCAGCAATTCATACATAGGATCCTGTATGTGACCGAGATCACAAATTCATACATAGGATCCGGTATGTGACCGAGATCCCAGTAATTCATACATAGGAGGATCTTGTATGTGCCTGAGATCCCAGTAATTCATACATAGGATCCTGTATGTGAAGGAGATCCCAGTAATTCATACATAGGATCCTGTATGTGCCCGGGATCCCGCTGTTGCCTGGATACACCGCCTTATATAACAATCACTATTTGTATGCAGTGTTTCCAGGCCTGGTCTCCATGCCCAATCTCTCGGCTGCACGGACACTCCCTGCCGCTCACCTCTGGCACCGCGCTCGAGCAAACAACGCAGGCGCCCCATGCCAGCTCTGTGGGCGCAGACACGGTGTGTACGGAGCTGGCGGCAGCCAAACACCCGGCTCTGCTGTTTCCAGGGCTGGGCTGTACTCACCATGTGTGCTCAACAGCGGAGAGCCATGAAAAAGAATTATTAAAAGGGACTCAACAATGGACGAGGGCATCTAACCCTGTCAATCATGTGTGATGTTTGCTGAGCTATGTATCTAATCCTCTCCTGTGTGATACTGTCTGCTGAGCTATGTATCTAATCCTCTCCTGTGTGATACTGTCTGCTGAGCTGTGTATCGAATCCTCTCCTGTGTGATACTGTCTGCTGAGCTGTGTATCTAATCCTCTCCTGTGTGATACTGTATGCTGAGCTGTGTATCTAATCCTCTCCTGTGTGATACTGTCTGCTGAGCTGTGTATCTAATCGTCTCCTGTGTGATACTGTCTGCTGAGCTGTGTATCTAATCCTCTCCTGTGTGATACTGTCTGCTGAGCTGTATATCTAATCCTATCCTGTGTATACTGTCTGCTGAGCTGTGTATCTAATCATCTCCTGTGTGATACTGTCTGCTGAGCTGTATATCTAATCCTATCCTGTGTATACTGTCTGCTGAGCTGTGTATCTAATCCTGTCCTGTGTGATACTGTCTGCTGAGCTGTGTATCGAATCCTCTCCTGTGTGATACTATCTTCTGAGCCGTGTATCTAATCCTCTCCTGTGTGATACTGTCTGCTGAGCTGTGTATCTAATCGTCTCCTGTGTGATACTGTCTGCTGAGCTGTGTATCTAATCCTCTCCTGTGTGATACTGTCTGCTGAGCTGTATATCTAATCCTATCCTGTGTATACTGTCTGCTGAGCTGTGTATCTAATCCTGTCCTGTGTGATACTGTCTGCTGAGCTGTGTATCTAATCCTCTCCTGTGTGATACTGTCTGCAGAGCTGTATATCTAATCCTCTCCTGTGTTATACTGTCTGCTGAGCTGTGTATCTAATCCTCTCCTGAGTGATACTATCTGCTGAGCTGTGTATCTAATCCTCTCTTGTGTGATACTGTCTGCTGAGCTGTGTATCGAATCCTCTCCTGTGTGATACTGTCTGCTGAGCTGTGTATCTAATCATCTCCTGTGTGATACTGTCTGCTGAGCTGTGTATCTAATCATCTCCTGTGTGATACTGTCTGCTGAGCTGTATATCTAATCCTATCCTGTGTATACTGTCTGCTGAGCTGTGTATCTAATCCTGTCCTGTGTGATACTGTCTGCTGAGCTGTGTATCTAATCCTATCCTGTGTATACTGTCTGCTGAGCTGTATATCTAATCCTATCCTGTGTATACTGTCTGCTGAGCTGTGTATCTAATCCTATCCTGTGTGATACTGTCTGCTGAGCTGTGTATCTAATCCTCTCCTGTGTGATACTGTCTGCAGAGCTGTATATCTAATCCTCTCCTGTGTGATACTGTCTGCTGAGCTGTGTATCTAATCCTCTCTTGTGTGATACTGTCTGCTGAGCTGTGTATCTAATCCTCTCCTGAGTGATAAGGTACTGTCACACATAACGAGATCGCTAGCGAGATGGCAGCTGAGTCACCGTTTTGGTGACGCAGTAACGATCCCGTTAGCGATCTTGTTATGTGTGACACTTACCAGTGATCAGGCCCCTGCTGTGAGATCTCTAGTCGTTGCTGAATGGTCCAGGTCATTTTCTTCAAAGGCGATGTCCTGCTGGGCAGGACACATCGCTGTGTTTGACACTGTGTGACAGGGTCACAGTGACTGCTGAGATCTTTATACAGGTCGCTACTGCGACCTGTATTGTTCCTGCATCGCTGGTAAGATCTGACTGTGTGACATCTCACCTGCGACCTCCCAGCGACTTACCTGCGATCCCTATCAGGTCGCATCGTTTTCGGGATCGCTGGTAAGTCGTTGTGTGTGACTGGGCCTATACTGTCTGCTGAGCTGTACATCCAATCATTTTATATGCGATACTATCTGCTAAGGCAAAATATCATATTGATATCATATTTTTCCAGTTTCTGCTCCTGAGCTGTATCTAATCCGGTGCATCTGATCAGTGCCTGTCATGCGCTCAGTTATGATTCAGATTGTCTCCATTGGCCGCCGTCCAAATTGAAAATCCTTTAATTAGATGGAAGTAATAAATTAATAATCTCCAGTGCCCCCCGGAGAGGGTGGTCTGCAGGGAAGGGGGGGGGAGAGGGTGGTCTGCAGGGAGCGGGGGGAGAGGGTGGTCTGCAGGGAAGGGGGGGGGGAAGAGGGTGGTCTGCAGGGAGCGGGGGGAGAGGGTGGTCTGCAGGGAGCGGGGGGAGAGGGTGGTCTGCAGGGAGCGGGGGGAGAGGGTGGTCTGCAGGGAGCGGGGGGAGAGGGTGGTCTGCAGGGAAGGGGGGGGGAGTTGGTCTGCAGGGAAGGGGGGGGGGAGAGGGTGGTCTGCAGGGAAGGGGGGGGGAGAGGGTGGTCTGCAGGGAGCGGGGGGAGAGGGTGGTCTGCAGGGAAGGGGGGGGAGTTGGTCTGCAGGGTGGGGGGGGGGGGTGCATGGGTGATGCCTGGTCCTGCGGGGTACACAGCCCCATTCATGCCCTCTATACACTGCGCCTTTGTCCCGCACTGTCCTCTGTGCTCCGCGTTCACACAATCAGGCCTCAACAGGGACATTTGCATTTGATTTGGGATTCTGGAGATACAATATGATTGGACGATTCCCGGCCCATCCGTGTTTACAACAAGGTCCTGGCACTTGTGTCTGTTTGTAAATAGAAGACTGGAAAGAAATAACAGAACCCAGCATAAGCCCAGTCTGTACCGGAACCGGCGGCACCGAAAGGGGAAGGGTCCAGAGGATGCAACCATCAGTCACATGTGACAGCTCACCACCACGCATTGCTGCACCATCACTTCTGTACAAAGGGATTATTGGTTTGGTGAAGTTTAGAAATTTGTAATGGGAAATTCTGTCTATAACAAGCAATGGTGGCAGGAGCGACCCCTAGTGGCCAGAAAACACAACACGGCGACATCAAAGAGAACTTCATACAATGTATCTATTAACTGATTACTTATTTCAGTATTTAGCAGTAATATAAGCTTTAGTGTTATACACAGAAGCCACTCAAGTACCATAATACCTATATATAAGAATATAACTACTATAATACCGCCACTGTAAACGAGAACATTCCTATAATACTGCCCCGATATACTGTACAAGAATATAACTACTATAATACTGCCTCCTATGTACAAGAATATAACTACTATAATACTGCCCCCTATATACAAGAATATACCTACTATAATACTGCCCCCTGTGTACAAGAATATAACTACTATAATACTGCCCCCTGTGTACAAGAATATAGCTACTATAATACTGCCCCCCTATGTAGAGGAATATAACTACTATATTACTGCCCCTATGTACAGGAATATAACTACTATAATACTGCCCCCTATGTACAAGAATATAACTACTATATTACTGCCCCTATGTACAGGAATATAACTACTATAATACTGCCCCTATATACAATAATAAAACTACTATAATACTGCCCCTATGTACAAGAATATAACTACTATAATACTGCCCCTATATACAAGAATATAACTACTATAACACTGCCCCTATGTACAAGAATATAACTACTATAATACTGCTCCTATGTACAAGAATATAACTACTATAATACTGCCCCTATGTACAAGAATATAACTACTATAATACTGCCCCTATGTACAAGAATAGAACTACTATAATACTGCCCCTATGTACAGGAATATTACTGCTATAATACTGTCCCTATGTACAAGAATATAACTACTATAATACTGCCCCTATGTACAAGAATATAACTACTATAATACTGCCCCTATGTTCAAGAATATAACTACTATAATACTGCCCCCTATGTACAAGAATATAACTACTATAATACTGCCCTCTATGTACAAGAATATAACTGCTATAATACTGCCCCCTATATACAAGAATATAACTACTATAATACTGCCCCTATGTACAAGAATATAACTACTGTAATACTGCCCCTATATACAAGAATATAACTACTATAATACTGCTCCCTATGTACAAGAATATAACTACTATAATACTGCTCCTATATACAAGAATATAACTACTATAATACTGCCCCTATATACAGGAATATAACTACTACAATACTGCTCCTATGTACAAGAATATAACTACTATAATACTGCCCCCTATGTACAAGAATATAACTACTATAATACTGCCCCCTTTGTACAAGAATATAACTACTATAATACTGTCCCTATGTACAAGAATATAACTACTTTAATACTGCCCCTATGTACAAGAATATAACTACTATAATACTGCCCCTATGTACAAGAATATAACTACTATAATACTGTCCCTATGTACAAGAATATAACTACTATAATACTGCCCCTATGTACAAGAATATAACTACTATAATACTGCTCCCTATGTACAAGAATATAACTACTATAATACTGCTCCTATATACAAGAATATAACTACTATAATACTGCCCCTATATACAGGAATATAACTACTACAATACTGCTCCTATGTACAAGAATATAACTACTATAATACTGCCCCCTATGTACAAGAATATAACTACTATAATACTGCCCCCTTTGTACAAGAATATAACTACTATAATACTGTCCCTATGTACAAGAATATAACTACTATAATACTGCCCCTATGTACAAGAATATAACTACTATAATACTGTCCCTATGTACAAGAATATAACTACTATAATACTGTCCCTATGTACAAGAATATAACTACTATAATACTGTCCCTATGTACAAGAATATAACTACTATAATACTGCCCCTATGTACAAGAATATAACTACTATAATACTGCCCCTATGTACAAGAATATAACTACTATAACACTGCCTCTATGTACAAGAATATAACTACTATAATACTGCCCCTATATACAAGAATATAACTACTATAATACTGCCTCTATGTACAAGAATATAACTACTATAATACTGCCCCTATATACAAGAATATATCTACTGTAATACTGCTCCTATGTACAAGAATATAACTACTATAATACTGCTCCCTATGTACAAGAATATAACTACTATAATACTGCTCCCTATGTATAGTAATATAACTACTATAATACGGCCCTCTACATACAAGAAGTGATAGGAAGAAAAGGTATATGTAGCCAAGGAAAGTACTGATGAACAGCAGGACAGGCTGAACAACACCACAGGGTCCTACAGGGAAATGGATGAAAACCAAGCAGGAATGATAGAAGGTCAGGGAGCAGTTTGTGCAGCCTAACATTGTGACCTTCTGTATCTGGACACCACAGGACTGTCACCCATGATACACCCATGACACCTTTCCTCTTTACCCATGGTTGTCCTCGATTATGTGACAGTATGGAAGACACCAACAACATCCCACAAAACAAGCAAACGGTTGGTTCTCTGGCAGGTGGATAATGTCATCCCCTCATTGGGTTGGCACCACCTCCGTTACACTGGGTGGGGACCCCGGAACAATGAGTCAAAGTCCTTTCACTGGGGGAGCTGTAGACCAACGCAACACACAGCCCTCATGACCTGA
Source organism: Anomaloglossus baeobatrachus (assembly GCF_048569485.1). Lineage (NCBI taxonomy): Eukaryota > Metazoa > Chordata > Amphibia > Anura > Aromobatidae > Anomaloglossus > Anomaloglossus baeobatrachus. Next base: position 12,669,284 of record NC_134355.1, on the reverse strand, counting down.
AGGCACAGTCCATAAGGGGACAAGTCAAGGATGGGAAAGGCCAGAGTTCATAAAAAGGGGCTTGGGACAAACTACATGGGGGCATTGGGGCAAAGTACATGAGAAAATTGGTGCACAGTCTATGGGGGCATTGGGAAACCGTTCTTGTCTGACTCAGCAAAGTCCTTGGCAAAATTAAGTAAAGGACCCTCTTATGGCTCAGAACCTCTCAGTACAGCAAGGGAATATGCAACATGCACAACAAACAAAGGAAGGGTTAACTTCAACTTCGGCAATCCGTGACCATCAACAAAGCATCCCAGACTTGAGATCCCTCAATAACTTCAGCACCTATCCCTGTTGAAGGTGTAACTGGCACAACAAGGATATTCGGTCATCCAAGTCCTCTTCTGTCCTTCACTACTCCTTTTTGGTGTACGTTTCCTCCAGCACCAACTCAGGACATAGCTCCCACTGGTCCTCCAGCTCCTCTCCATCCGAGGACAGCGCTTCTTCTTCTCGTATCAACTTAGGGCAGAAGTTTCCTTGGATTCCAGTCATCTGGACAACAGCTGCCTCTCCAGCCATGACGTGGACCACAACTGGACCTCGTACTAGTCTGAGTTCGCCTTGGAGGCCTTTTGGCGCTACTCAAGATGCTTTTCCAAGCTGGCTGGCTTCCATGGTTCTTCTCCGATGTCTTCTTTTTGGACAGGTGCTTCTAGCAGCATTTGAGACCTTGTCCATCACCCCTTGGGAGCTATCAACCTTGAAGAACGTCACCCGTGTACTTTTTCAGAATGGCCTCCGCTGTTGTAACAGGTTCCCGAGTTCCACCATTTTTTAGTCTACGAACACCTGATAACTTGTCCTGAACTCACGGATGTAACTGAGTCCTTGCATTAGGTCAAACACAGGATGGTCCCACTGGAGGCCAGCTTCTGGTAATGCTCCATGAAAGAAGTGTCTGACCGTTCCATCACCCGGGTTTCAGCACTTCTGTTGTGAACCTCAAATATCCTCAGGCCCCTCAGGTCGCTGACGAGCTGCCGGATCTTGGTTCTGAAGTTCTCTTCCCATGTACAAAACAGAGACTAGAGCTGCGTTCCCGAGTCCGGTCTTGTCGCAGGTACAGGACCACTCCATACTGGATGCCGGGGATAGACCTCCACTTTATCAAGGGCTTTAATGAAAACAAACAATTAACTCTTCTATGTATGAAAATATTTTTACTTTTAACACTAGAAGTCCCAGAGGGGGGTCATTTAACATTTCTACCATTGGAACCCTATGGAGCTCAAAATTTCTGGGACTTCTAGTGTTAAACCATTTTTCCAGACCTGCCTAGACGCTGTGCACTATATAGTCTATTTGCAGAGCATTCGTACAGTGTGACGCTCAGTGATTGCTCACCGGAGAGCGCAGGGTGTCTCTTATGTAAAAGAGTTGAATAAGGGTCTAGCAATGTGTCATGTTTTGCCCTCCTGTCCTGGAACTTATTGAAGCCGAGTCTCTGTCCTGTTTTTCTTTTGTGGCTTCTAAACCAAAGTTGTGACTCACTCGCACCATGTTTTGTGAGTAACAGAAGGTGTCTCATACCTAAGGTCCAAAGAGGAGCGGGGAGGGCTGTGGCTGCCGTATTGGCTCTATGTGGAGCTTCTGCGCTTAAGAGGTGGAATTATGCCATAATGTGAAGATGAGTAACAAAAAGGACACAGCTGCACTCTGCAGTGCTAAGATATGTGGAACATGAATATGGGAATATAGACATGCATTACTGCTATGAAAGACATGTAAAAATTGAGATACTTAGCACACAAAAATGGCCAGTTTTATGTGAGCCCAACAGCCAGTGGCAAGGTGACCTCTTATTGTTGGGTCCCTATCAAACTAATGCCATTGCCTGGGTTAAAAAAAAACCCCTCCAATTTATGGACAGGAACCTGCAAACGGAGAATTGTTTTTGTTTTTTTTTTTTAACCCAAAGAGAGGCATTAGCTTGATAGGGACCCAACAAAAATGAGGTCACCTTGTCGCTGGCCGTTGGGCTCACATAAAATCTGGCCAATTTTGTGTGCTAAGTATCTCAATTTTTACATGTTTTTCATAGCAGTAATGCATGTCTATATTCCCATATTCATTGTTACACATATCTTTGCGCTACAGAGTGTAACTGTCTCCTTTTTGTTACTATGTTTCATGTTCAGTTTGCGCCTGTTCACATTAGAAAGATAAGATGTGCCATCAGTCTTTTTCCTAATATGTGAAGCTGGTCATGTGCATCACAAGTGGTGGACGCTCATTCAGCTTGCAGCCATCTCTCCCCACCCTCCATACTGTCACGCTCCCCGGGTCCTCGGCTCCCCTCCCCGGGTCCTCAGCTTCGCTCCCCGGCTCACCTGCCATGCTCCCCGCTCTCCAACCTCCAGTGCCCGTCCTTCCCAGGCCCCCTGGTCTCCGCTCCCGGCGCCCGACGGCTTCCCAGGTCCTGGCCGGCTCCCCTGCGTCCTCCTCTCAGCTTCCTTCCCTGGCTTCTGGCACCCGCGCCGCGCGCATGCGCATTAGGGCGCGCGCGCGGTCACTGACCCTTTCTTAAAGGGCCAGTGTCAAATTACAGGAAATGATGCACATAGGTACAGGGTATATAGGGGGTTAATGTCCAAGGGATCGGGGCCTGTTCTTCGTGTTTTCCCAAGCTAGGAGTCAGGTCTCCTTGTGTTTTGTGAGATACTTACCTCTCTATCTTCTAGAGCCGATCCTGCATCGCCATCCGGTTCTGCGGTACCTCGAACCCCGAACGCTGTCCATCTGCCATCCTGACAGTCCGTACCATCTCGGATCCCTGCGGTGACCCGTCATCTCGCTCCAACGGTTCCGGACCCCGCCTGACACCATCACGGCTTCCGAACCTGAGCTCCGTCACCCGGACCACCATCAGTGACCTCGTGGTCCCAGGGACTTCTCCATTTTCTCCCAGTGCACGGACTGTCCTGCTACCTACAGTGCTCCGGCTACCGGACTCCTTTCCCTCATCCGGGAGTTCGGCCCAGTGGATCCACCTCCAGGGTCTACCCGTCCATCTGGCCCTAACACATACACAGATACGAGGGGTTCCAAAGGGGGTAAAGAAAGTAAACTACAGCCAGACCCTTCCATCTCCTGTAGACACCAGTGGCCTCCTAACTCCTCTGTTCTACCCTCTGTCCTCTTCCAGACACTACTATTGTCTTCCTCTTTCTCTACAAGACACTCTGTACGCACCATATACTACTCCCCTTCTCCAAACTCTTCTGTTTTCCTTTAGACTCCTCTGTTCTCCTCTTCACTCCTCACCAGACCCTTCTGTCCTCCTCTTCATCCCTGTCTCTGCCAGGCTCCTCTGTTCTCTTCACTCCTCACCAGACCCTTCTGTCCTCCTCTACATCCCTGTCTCTGCCAGGCTCCTCTGTTCTCCTCTTCACTCCTCACCAGACCCTTCTGTCCTCCTCTTCATCCCTGTCTCTGCCAGGCTCCTCTGTTCTCCTCTTCACTCCTCACCAGACCCTTCTGTCCTCCTCTACATCCCTGTCTCTGCCAGGCTCCTCTGTTCTCCTCTTCACTCCTCACCAGACCCTTCTGTCCTCCTCTTCATCCCTGTCTCTGCCAGGCTCCTCTGTTCTCCTCTTCACTCCTCACCAGACCCTTCTGTCCTCCTCTACATCCCTGTCTCTGCCAGGCTCCTCTGTTCTCCTCTTCACTCCTCACCAGACCCTTCTGTCCTCCTCTACATCCCTGTCTCTGCCAGGCTCCTCTGTTCTCCTTTTCACTCCTCACCAGACCCTTCTGTCCTCCTCTACATCCCTGTCTCTGCCAGGCTCCTCTGTTCTCCTCTTCACTCCTCACCAGACCCTTCTGTCCTCCTCTTCATCCCTGTCTCTGCCAGGCTCCTCTGTTCTCCTCTTCACTCCTCACCAGACCCTTCTGTCCTCCTCTACATCCCTGTCTCTGCCAGGCTCCTCTGTTCTCCTCTTCACTCCTCACCAGACCCTTCTGTCCTCCTCTACATCCCCGTCTCTGCCAGGCTTCTCTGTTCTCCTCACCAGACCCTTCTGTCCTCCTCTACATCCCTGTCTCTGCCAGGCTCCTCTGTTCTCCTCTTCACTCCTCACCAGACCCTTCTGTCCTCCTCTACATCCCCGTCTCTGCCAGGCTCCTCTGTTCTCCTCACCAGACCCTTCTGTCCTCCTCTACATCCCTGTCTCTGCCAGGCTTCTCTGTTCTCCTCTTCACTCCTCACCAGACCCTTCTGTCCTCCTCTTCATCCCTGTCTCTGCCAGGCTCCTCTGTTCTCCTCACCAGACCCTTCTGTCCTCCTCTACATCCCTGTCTCTGCCAGGCTCCTCTGTTCTCCTCTTCACTCCTCACCAGACCCTTCTGTCCTCCTCTACATCCCCGTCTCTGCCAGGCTCCTCTGTTCTCCTCACCAGACCCTTCTGTCCTCCTCTACATCCCTGTCTCTGCCAGGCTTCTCTGTTCTCCTCTTCACTCCTCACCAGACCCTTCTGTCCTCCTCTACATCCCCGTCTCTGCCAGGCTCCTCTGTTCTCCTCTTCACTCCTCACCAGACCCTTCTGTCCTCCTCTTCATCCCTGTCTCTGCCAGGCTCCTCTGTTCTCCTCACCAGACCCTTCTGTCCTCCTCTACATCCCAGTCTCTGCCAGGCTCCTCTGTTCTCCTCTTCTTCTCTTTCCCCTCCAGGATGCTTAGCCTCTTGCAGACCCCTCCATGCTCCTCTAGACCTCTCTCCTCCAGACTCCTCTGATAACTTCTTGAGACATATGTTATCCTACAGTCTCATCTGTTCTCATCCAAACTCCTCTGTTCACAACAGACACTCGTATCCTTCTCCAGACATCTGACTCTCCAGATACATACAGATGTTAATCTTCATACTTTTATGCCCTACAACATCCCACCTTTTCCCCCTTACGATATCACTGTCCTTCTTCAGACCTATATTCCCTCCAGATTTTTCTGCCCCCCCCCCCCCTTAGCTCTCTGCCTTCTCGAGTCCATTTGTTCCATTCCAGACTTCTCTCTCATCTCCAGACCCAACTGTTCCTTCCACAGTTTTGAGGGGCAGAGAAGTCTGGAGAGGGTGAAAGAGGAGTCTGGAGAGGGTGAGAGAGGCATCTGGAGAGCTGGAGAGGGTGAGAGAGGAGTCTGGAGAGGGTGAAAGAGGAGTCTGGAGAGGGTGAGAGAGGCGTCTGGAGAGCTGGAGAGGGTGAGAGAGGAGTCTGGAGAGGTTGAGAGAGGCGTCTGGAGAGGGTGAGAGAGGCGTCTGGAGAGCTGGAGAGGGTGAGAGAGGAGTCTGGAGAGGGTGAAAGAGGAGTCTGGAGAGGGTGAGAGAGGCGTCTGGAGAGCTGGAGAGGGTGAGAGAGGAGTCTGGAGAGGGTGAAAGAGGAGTCTGGAAAGGGTGAGAGAGGCGTCTGGAGAGCTGGAGAGGGTGAGAGAGGAGTCTGGAGAGGGTGAAAGAAGAATCCTGGAGAGGGTGAAAGAGGAGTCTGGAGAGGGTGAAAGAAGAATCCTGGAGAGGGTGAAAGAGGAGTCTGGAGAGGGTGAAAGAGGAGTCTGAGGAGGGTGAAAGAGGAGTCTGCAGAGGGTGAAAGAGGAGTCTGCAGAGGGTGAGAGAGGAGTCTGGAGAGGGTGAAAGAGGAGTCCTGGAAAGGGTGAAAGAGGAGTCCTGGAAAGGGTGAAAGAGGAGTCCTGGAAAGGGTGAAAGAGGAGTTTGGAGAGGGTGAGAGAGGAGTCTGGAGAGGGTGAAAGAGGAGTCTGGAGAGGGTGAAAGAGGAGTCTGCAGAGGGTGAAAGAGGAGTCTGGAGAGGGTGAGAGAGGAGTCTGGAGAGGGTGAAAGAGGAGTCCTGGAAAGGGTGAAAGAGGAGTCCTGGAAAGGGTGAAAGAGGAGTCCTGGAAAGGGTGAAAGAGGAGTTTGGAGAGGGTGAGAGAGGAGTCTGGAGAGGGTGAAAGAAGAATCCTGGAGAGGGTGAAAGAGGAGTCTGGAGAGGGTGAAAGAGGAGTCTGGAGAGGGCGAAAGAGGAGTCTGGAGACTGTGATAGAGGAGTCTGGAGAGGGTGAAAGAGGAGTCCTGGAAAGGGTGAAAGAGGAGTCCTGGAAAGGGTGAAAGAGGAGTCTGGAGAGGGTGAGAGAGGCGTCTGGAGAGCTGGAGAGGGTGAGAGAGGAGTCTGGAGAGGGTGAAAGAAGAATCCTGGAGAGGGTGAAAGAGGAGTCTGGAGAGGGTGAAAGAGGAGTCTGGAGAGGGTGAAAGAAGAATCCTGGAGAGGGTGAAAGAGGAGTCTGGAGAGGGTGAAAGAGGAGTCTGAGGAGGGTGAAAGAGGAGTCTGCAGAGGGTGAAAGAGGAGTCTGCAGAGGGTGAGAGAGGAGTCTGGAGAGGGTGAAAGAGGAGTCCTGGAAAGGGTGAAAGAGGAGTCCTGGAAAGGGTGAAAGAGGAGTTTGGAGAGGGTGAGAGAGGAGTCTGGAGAGGGTGAAAGAGGAGTCTGGAGAGGGTGAAAGAGGAGTCTGCAGAGGGTGAAAGAGGAGTCTGGAGAGGGTGAGAGAGAAGTCTGGAGAGGGTGAAAGAGGAGTCCTGGAAAGGGTGAAAGAGGAGTCCTGGAAAGGGTGAAAGAGGAGTCCTGGAAAGGGTGAAAGAGGAGTTTGGAGAGGGTGAGAGAGGAGTCTGGAGAGGGTGAAAGAAGAATCCTGGAGAGGGTGAAAGAGGAGTCTGGAGAGGGTGAAAGAGGAGTCTGGAGAGGGCGAAAGAGGAGTCTGGAGACTGTGATAGAGGAGTCTGGAGAGGGTGAAAGAGGAGTCCTGGAAAGGGTGAAAGAGGAGTCCTGGAAAGGGTGAAAGAGGAGTCTGGAGAGGGTGAGAGAGGAGTCTGGAGAGGGTGAAAGAGGAGTCCTGGAAAGGGTGAAAGAGGAGTCCTGGAAAGGGTGAAAGAGGAGTCTGGAGAGGGTGAAAGAGGAGTCTGGAGAGGGTGAGAGATGACTCTGGAGAGGGTGAGAGATGAGTCTGGAGAGGGTGAGAGATGAGTCTGGAGAGGGTGAGAGAGGAGTCTGGAGAGGGTGAAAGAAGAATCCTGGAGAGGGTGAAAGAGGAGTCTGGAGAGGGTGAAAGAGGAGTTTGGAGAGGGCGAAAGAGGAGTCCTGGAAAGGGTGAAAGAGGAGTACTGGAAAGGGTGAAAGAGGAGTCTGGAGAGGGTGAAAGAGGAGTCTGGAGAGGGTGAGAGAGGAGTTTGGAGAGGGTGAGAGAGGAGTCTGGAGAGGGAGAGAGATGAGTCTGGAGAGGGTGAGAGAGGAGTCTGGAGAGGGTGAGAGATGAGTCTGGAGAGGGAGAGAGATGAGTCTGGAGAGGGTGAGAGATGAGTCTGGAGAGGGTGAGAGATGAGTCTGGAGAGGGTGAGAGATGAGTCTGGAGAGGGTGAGAGATGAGTCTGGAGAGGGTGAAAGAAGAGTCTGGAGAGGATGAAAGAGGAGTTCTGGAGAGGGTGAAAGAAGAGTCTGGAGAGGGTGAAAGAAGAGTCTGGAGAGGGTGAAAGAAGAGTCTGGAGAGGGTGAAAGAAGAGTCTGGAGAGGATGAAAGAAGAGTCTGGAGAGGGTGAAAGAGGAGTCTGGAGAGGGTGAGAGAGGCGTCTGGAGAGCTGGAGAGGGTGAGAGAGGAGTCTGGAGAGGGTGAAAGAAGAATCCTGGAGAGGGTGAAGAAGGAGTCTGGAGAGGGTGAAAGATGAGTCTGGAGAGGGTGAAAGAAGAATCCTGGAGAGGGTGAAAGAGGAGTCTGGAGAGGGTGAAAGAGGAGTCTGGAGAGGGTGAGAGAGGAGTCTGGAGAGGGTGAAAGAGGAGTCCTGGAAAGGGTGAAAGAGGAGTCCTGGAAAGGGTGAAAGAGGAGTCCTGGAAAGGGTGAAAGAGGAGTTTGGAGAGGGTGAGAGAGGAGTCTGGAGAGGGTGAAAGAAGAATCCTGGAGAGGGTGAAAGAGGAGTCTGGAGAGGGTGAAAGAGGAGTCTGGAGAGGGTGAAAGAGGAGTCTGGAGAGGGTGAGAGAGGAGTCTGGAGAGGGTGAAAGAGGAGTCCTGGAAAGGGTGAAAGAGGAGTCCTGGAAAGGGTGAAAGAGGAGTCCTGGAAAGGGTGAAAGAGGAGTCCTGGAAAGGGTGAAAGAGGAGTTTGGAGAGGGTGAGAGAGGAGTCTGGAGAGGGTGAAAGAAGAATCCTGGAGAGGGTGTAAGAGGAGTCTGGAGAGGGTGAAAGAGGAGTCTGGAGAGGGCAAAAGAGGAGTCTGGAGAGGGTGAGAGAGGAGTCTGGAGAGGGTGAAAGAGGAGTCCTGGAAAGGGTAAAAGAGGAGTCCTGGAAAGGGTGAAAGAGGAGTCTGGAGAGGGTGAGAGAGGAGTCTGGAGAGGGTGAAAGAGGAGTCCTGGAAAGGGTGAAAGAGGAGTCCTGGAAAGGGTGAAAGAGGAGTCTGGAGAGGGTGAAAGAGGAGTCTGGAGAGGGTGAGAGATGACTCTGGAGAGGGTGAGAGATGAGTCTGGAGAGGGTGAGAGAGGAGTCTGGAGAGGGTGAAAGAAGAATCCTGGAGAGGGTGAAAGAGGAGTCTGGAGAGGGTGAAAGAGGAGTCTGGAGAGGGCGAAAGAGGAGTCTGGAGAGGGTGAGAGAGGAGTCTGGAGAGGGTGAAAGAGGAGTCCTGGAAAGGGTGAAAGAGGAGTCCTGGAAAGGGTGAAAGAGGAGTCTGGAGAGGGTGAAAGAGGAGTCTGGAGAGGGTGAGAGAGGAGTCTGGAGAGGGTGAGAGAGGAGTCTGGAGAGGGTGAGAGATGAGTCTGGAGAGGGTGAAAGAAGAGTCTGGAGAGGATGAAAGAGGAGTTCTGGAGAGGGTGAAAGAAGAGTCTGGAGAGGGTGAAAGAAGAGTCTGGAGAGGGTGAAAGAACAGTCTGGAGAAGGTAAAAGAGGAGTCTGGGTAAAAGAGGAGTCTGGCAGTTGGTTATCCTCTCTGACTAGGATCATCAGCATAGCAATTCAGGGAGCCTGACCCTCCTTTTCCCCATCAGGGGAAAGTCAATAAACCCCACATCATTAAACGTTTGGCTGCTCCAATCGAGATCAGTGGGTTCTTCCCGTGTTATTTTAATGCGTATGGTCAATTGTAAGGAAACCAGCTCTGGAACCAGATTTCTAATTCCAAAACAATACTGACATATAGAGCCAACATAAAATGCATATACAGAGGGTGAAATAAGTATTGAACGCGTCACCAACTTTCTATGTAATTAGGTTTCTAAAACTGCTATCGACATGAATTTCTCACCAGATGTCGGTAACAATCCATCCAATCCACACAGGCAAAGAAATCACCAGAGATGTCCATACATTATGTGTAATAATGAGAAATGACACAGGGAAAAGAATTCAACACATCACTGATATTTATTTAATACTTAGTACATTCTCCTTTGTTGGTGATGAAGCTTCCAGACCCCTCCTGTATGGAGACACTGGTCGCCTGCATTGCTCAGGTGGATTTTGGCCCATTCTTCCGCACACACTCCTCACATCCTGTATGGAGACACTAGTCTCCTGCATTGCTCAGGTGGATTTTGGCCCATTCTTCCGCACACACTCCTCACATCCTGTATGGAGACACTAGTCACCTGCATTGCTCAGGTGGATTTTGGCCCATTCTTCCGCACACACTCCTCACATCCTGTATGGAGACACTAGTCGCCTGCATTGCTCAGGTGGATTTTGGCCCATTCTTCCGCACACACTCCTCACATCCTGTATGGAGACACTAGTCACCTGCATTGCTCAGGTGGATTTTGGCCCATTCTTCCGCACACACTCCTCACATCCTGTATGGAGACACTAGTCGCCTGCATTGCTCAGGTGGATTTTGGCCCATTCTTCCGCACACACTCCTCACATCCTGTATGGAGACACTAGTCACCTGCATTGCTCAGGTGGATTTTGGCCCATTCTTCCGCACACACTCCTCACATCCTGTATGGAGACACTGGTCACCTGCATTGCTCAGGTGGATTTTGCTCCATTCTTCTGCACACACTCCTCACATCCTGTATGGAGACACTAGTCACCTGCATTGCTCAGGTGGATTTTGGCCATTCTTCCGCACACACTCCTCACATCCTGTATGGAGACACTAGTCGCCTGCATTGCTCAGGTGGATTTTGGTCCATTCTTCCGCACACACTCCTCACATCCTGTATGGAAACACTAGTCACCTGCATTGCTCAGGTGGATTTTGGCCATTCTTCCGCACACACTCCTCACATCCTGTATGGAGACACTAGTCACCTGCATTGCTCAGGTGGATTTTGGCCCATTCTTCCGCACACATTCCTCACATCCTGTATGGAGACACTAGTCTCCTGCATTGCTCAGGTGGATTTTGGCCCATTCTTCCACACACACTCCTCACATCCTGTATGGAGACACTAGTCTTCTGCATTGCTCAGGTGGATTTTGGCCCATTCTTCCACACACACTCCTCACATCCTGTATGGAAACACTAGTCACCTGCATTGCTCAGGTGGATTTTGGCCATTCTTCCGCACACACTCCTCACATCCTGTATGGAGACACTAGTCTCCTGCATTGCTCAGGTGGATTTTGGCCCATTCTTCCACACACACTCCTCACATCCTGTATGGAGACACTAGTCGTCTGCATTGCTCAGGTGGATTTTGGTCCATTCTTCCGCACACACTCCTCACATCCTGTATGGAGACACTAGTCACCTGCATTGCTCAGGTGGATTTTGGTCCATTCTTCCGCACACACTCCTCACATCCTGTATGGAGACACTAGTCGCCTGCATTGCTCAGGTGGATTTTGGCCCATTCTTCCGCACACACTCCTCACATCCTGTATGGAGACACTAGTCGCCTGCATTGCTCAGGTGGATTTTGGTCCATTCTTCCGCACACACTCCTCACATCCTGTATGGAGACACTAGTCGTCTGCATTGCTCAGGTGGATTTTGGCCCATTCTTCCGCACACACTCCTCACATCATGTATGGAGACACTAGTCGCCTGCATTGCTCAGGTGGATTTTGGCCCATTCTTCCGCACACACTCCTCACATCCTGTATGGAGACACTAGTCGCCTGCATTGCTCAGGTGGATTTTGGCCATTCTTCCGCACACACTCCTCACATCCTGTATGGAGACACTAGTCACCTGCATTGCTCAGGTGGATTTTGGCCCATTCGTCTGCACACACTCCTCACATCCTGTATGGAGACACTAGTCGCCTGCATTGCTCAGGTGGATTTTGGCCCATTCGTCTGCACACACTCCTCACATCCTGTATGGAGACACTAGTCACCTGCATTGCTCAGGTGGATTTTGGCCCATTCTTCCGCACACACTCCTCACATCCTGTATGGCAGGGGTGGGGAACCTCCGGCCCGCGGGCCGTATACGGCCCGTGACGACTTTTTATGCGGCCCCCGGGCACATTCCCGGGGACCATTGTGCTTTGGTGGCAGCCGCGCTTTTCCCGGCTCCCGGCCCTTTAAATCTCACTGCCTTATGCCCTGTGGGTTGATGCTAGAATGTACGGGCTCTCTCCAGATCCTGACTTCCAGGACCTGACTGCAGCCCATACATTCTAGGCTTATCCCCGGCCTGTGTGCTCTGGTGGGCGGGTAAGCAGCACGCTGCGATAAAGTCACACAGAAGAGCTGCAGCAGGTTTACCAGCCTCCCGAAACTGTGCTGTGTGTGTGTGTGACTCTCCCTCCCCCTCACTGCGAGTACTCAACCCATCGCTGCCCCCCCCCCCCCCCGCTCAGTGCTGTGTACCCCCTCGTACTGTGTGTACCCCCCAATGCTGTATGTACCCCCCAATGCTGTGTGTACCCCCTCGTGCTGTGTACCCCCTCGTGCTGTATGTACCCCCCAATGCTGTGTGTACCCCCCAGTGCAGTGTGTACCCCCTAGTGCAGTGTGTACCCCCTAGTGCAGTGTGTACCCCCTAGTGCAGTGAGTACCCCCTAGTACAGTGAGTACCCCTTAATGATGTGTGTACCCCTTAATGCTGTGTGTACTCCTTAATGCTGTGTGTACCCCTTCGTGCTGTGTGTACCCCCCAATGCTGTGTGTACCCCCTCGTGCTGTGTACCCCCTCGTGCTGTATGTACTATGTACCCCCCAATGCTGTGTGTACCCCCTAGTGCAGTGTGTACCCCCTAGTGCAGTGTGTACCCCCTAGTGCAGTGAGTACCCCCTAGTACAGTGAGTACCCCTTAATGATGTGTGTACCCCTTAATGCTGTGTGTACTCCTTAATGCTGTGTGTACCCCTTCGTGCTGTGTGTACCCCCCAATGCTGTGTGTACCCCCTCGTGCTGTGTACCCCCTCGTGCTGTATGTACCCCCCAATGCTGTGTGTACCCCCTAGTGCAGTGTGTACCCCCTAGTACAGTGAGTACCCCTTAATGCTGTGTACCCCTTAATGCTGTGTGTACTCCTTAATGCTGTGTGTACCCCCTCGTGCTGTGTACCCCCTCGTGCTGTGTACCCCCTAGTGCTGTGTACCCCCTCGTGCTGTGTGTACCCCCTCGTGCTGTGTGTACCCCCTCGTGCTGTGTGTACCCCCTCATGCTGTGTACCTCCTAGTACAGTGTGTACCCCGCAGTGCTGTATGTACCCCCCAATGCTGTGTGTACCTCCTCGTGCTGTGTACCCCCTCGTGCTGTATGTACCCCCTAGTGCAGTGTGTACCCCCTAGTGCAGTGTGTACCCCCTAGTGCAGTGAGTACCCCCTAGTACAGTGAGTACCCCTTAATGCTGTGTGTACCCCCTAGTGGTGTGTACCCCCTAGTGGTGTGTACCCCCTAGTGCTGTGTACCCCCTAGTGCTGTGTACCCCCTCGTGCTGTGTGTACCCCCTCATGCTGTGTACCTCCTAGTACAGTGTGTACCCCCCAGTGCTGTATGTACCCCCCAATGCTGTGTACCTCCTCGTGCTGTGTACCCCCTCGTGCTGTATGTACCCCCTAGTGCAGTGTGTACCCCCTAGTGCAGTGAGTACCCCCTAGTACAGTGAGTACCCCTTAATGCTGTGTGTACCCCCTCGTGCTGTGTACCCCCTTGTGCTGTGTACCCCCTCGTGCTGTGTGTACCCCCTCGTGCTGTGTGTACCCCCTCGTGCTGTGTGTACCCCCTCGTGCTGTGTACCCCTTCATGCTGTGTACCTCCTAGTACAGTGTGTACCCCCCAGTGCTGTGTACCCCCAGGTGCTGTGTGTACCCCCTAGTGCTGTGTGTACCCCCTAATGCTGTGTACACCCCAGTGCTGTGTACCCCCTCAGCGCGGTGTAACCCCTCACTGCTGTCCGTGCCCCCCCTAGTGCTGTCTGTACCCCCTGGGTGATGTCTATGCCTCCCCACCAGTGCTGTCCGCACCACCTAATGCTGTCCATGCTGCCACCAGTGCTGTCCATGCCACGGTGAGTGCTGCCTGTGCCCCCTTATGCTGTCCATGCTCCCCAGTGCTGTGTGCCACCCCTCAGTGCTCTTAACTCGCTACTGCTGTCTGTACCCTCCCACTGCTTTCTATGCTCCCCAGTCCGTGCTCTCCTGTTGATGTCTATGTTCCCCCAGACCTGTCTGTCTCCCTAGTGCTGCCACCCAGTGCAGTGCGTGCTGCCACCCAGTGCAGTGCGTGCTGCCACCCAGTGCAGTGCATGCTGCCACCCAGTGCAGTGCGTGCTGCCACCCAGTGCAGTGCGTGCTGCCACCCAGTGCAGTGCGTGCTGCCACCCAGTGCAGTGCGTGCTGCCACCCAGTGCAGTGCGTGCTGCCACCCAGTGCTGTGCGTGTCCCCAGTCATGTCTGTGCCACCGCCAGGGCTGTCCATGCCCCCTACTGATGTATATGCCCCAACCCCTCCTGTGATGTATATGCCCCAGCCCCTCCTGTGATGTATATGCCCCAGCCCCTCCTGTGATGTATATGCCCCAGCCCCTCCTGTGATGTATATGCCTCAGCCCCTCCTGTGATGTATATGCCCCAGCCCCTCCTGTGATGTATATGCCCCAGCCCCTCCTGTGATGTATATGCCCCAGCCCCTCCTGTGATGTATATGCCCCAGCCCCTCCTGTGATGTATATGCCCCAGCCCCTCCTGTGATGTGTACTCCCAGTGTCTCCTGTAATTTATGCGCCCTGGCCCCTCCTGTGATGTGTATGCCCCCAGCATCTCCAGACAGAGACAAACCTGGAAAAGCAGCTGTGAGAAACAAGATGATCAATATCACCGAACATCACAATCGCACCAAAGAGAAGCAGCTCCGGCCACCACAGTAGGGGTGAGTTAATTAATCGTTTGACCAAATATAGCAGGGTTATTTTTCAGGTTGATAATGTTGTGCGGCCCCCAAAGGTTAGTAGGAAATTCCAAATGGCCCCCGGCAGTAAAAAGGTTCCCCACCCCTGCTGTATGGAGACACTAGTCGCCTGCATTGCTCAGGTGGATTTTGGCCCATTCTTCCGCACACACTCCTCACATCCTGTATGGAGACACTAGTCGCCTGCATTGCTCAGGTAGATTTTGGCCATTCTTCCGCACACACTCCTCACATCCTGTATGGAGACACTAGTCGCCTGCATTGCTCAGGTGGATTTTGGCCCATTCTTCCGCACACACTCCTCACATCCTGTATGGAGACACTAGTCGCCTGCATTGCTCAGGTGGATTTTGGCCCATTCTTCCGCACACACTCCTCACATCCTGTATGGAGACACTAGTCACCTGCATTGCTCAGGTAGATTTTGGCCATTCTTCCGCACACACTCCTCACATCCTGTATGGAGACACTAGTCGCCTGCATTGCTCAGGTGGATTTTGGCCCATTCTTCCACACACACTCCTCACATCCTGTATGGAGACACTAGTCGCCTGCATTGCTCAGGTGGATTTTGGTCCATTCTTCCGCACACACTCCTCACATCCTGTATGGAGACACTAGTCGCCTGCATTGCTCAGGTAGATTTTGGCCATTCTTCCGCACACACTCCTCACATCCAGTATGGAGACACTAGTCGCCTGCATTGCTCAGGTGGATTTTGGCCATTCTTCCGCACACACTCCTCACATCCTGTATGGAGACACTAGTCGCCTGCATTGCTCAGGTGGATTTTGGCCATTCTTTCACTCAGACACTCCTCACATCCTGTATGGAGACACTAGTCACCTGCATTGCTCAGGTGGATTTTGGCCCATTCTTCCACACACACTCCTCACATCCTGTATGGAGACACTAGTCGCCTGCATTGCTCAGGTGGATTTTGGCCCATTCTTCCACACACACTCCTCACATCCTGTATGGAGACACTAGTCGCCTGCATTGCTCAGGTGGATTTTGGCCCATTCTTCCACACACACTCCTCACATCCTGTATGGAGACACTAGTCGCCTGCATTGCTCAGGTGGATTTTGGTCCATTCTTCCGCACACACTCCTCACATCCTGTATGGAGACACTAGTCACCTCCATTGCTCAGGTGGATTTTGGCCCATTCTTCCGCACACACTCCTCACATCCTGTATGGAGACACTAGTCGCCTGCATTGCTCAGGTGGATTTGGCCCATTCTTCCGCACACACTCCTCACATCCTGTATGGAGACACTAGTCACCTGCATTGCTCAGGTGGATTTTGGCCCATTCTTCCGCACACACTCCTCACATCCTGCATGAATTGTGTTCTGTGAAACACTTGTCCCTGCGGATTTCAGGTCTTTATGTTGCTCTCCACAGGTGTTCTTGACTCTTAAACAACTCTTGATACTTATTTTCACTCCTCTGTGTGAAATCTTGCAGGGAGCATCTACTCTTGACCAGTTTATGGTGAAATTATCTTTTTTCCACTTCCAGATTATAACCCCAACAGAGCTCACTGGATCCAGTAGTTTAGTAATTATTCTGTAACTAACACCATCAGTATGGTCTTTTTTAAAAATAAGATTGTGCCAGTCTTGAGACAGCTCACTGGTTTTACTCATCTTGAGATGTTTCTTGTGTGGTACCTTTTTATCGGTCATTAGATGCACCAGCTGATTTATTTTTTACTAAGTGGCGGGATTGCCTTCTTATTACTGATAGATTTTACCTGGTGTCAGGACTTTCCAGGGCTTTTTCCTCCTCGCTTTCTTCCTGTGTTCAATACTTTTTCCCTGTGTCATATCTTATTATTACACAATTTATGGACATCTATTGTGTAATTTCCTTGCCTGTGTGTATTGGATGGGTTGTTACTGACATCTGGTGAGAGTTTCATCTCAATACCAGCTTTAGAAATATATTTACTTAGAAAAATGGTGACGTGTTCAATACTTATTTCACCTGCTGTATATAGTCCATATGATGAAAGAACAGTATTGACATATATAGTACCACCATATAGTGCAGAGACAATGCCCACATAATATTGCGTCATATGTGCAATACAATAATGACATAAACAGGCGACATAATACTGCCACATAATGCAAAGACATAAAATAACCACGAAGTAAGAAGACAATAATCAAACATACAGCCCACATTATACTGCCAGATAGTGCAGAGGCAGTACTGCCATACAGAGCCCACATAATACTGCACTGTGATTTGCAATTAATACCACAACTGTAAAAAGGTGGTGGATGGGCATTTTTTTTGGAGGGGGGGGGGGGGGGTCATGTCCCTGGGGTAATTCCAAGCAACACAATCCCTTATTTTCGACCCCGAAACACAGTACAATGGAGACCTCCGTGTCTTGGCCCCCCCAGGGCTGTGGTAGCCGTCAGCTGAGGACCCCCTCCATGCCCGCGCCATCAGTGGACGTTCTGCACAACACATGATCTCCAGAACAAGCGGCGGAAACAGCTGATGGCGGTAATCAGAGCCGTCTGCCGCTTCATAGGGTTTCCAGCCTGGTCCACGTTTCATCCCGTGTCGGGGATGTTTTCCATTAGGCAACACATAAAGGATCAAAAGCAGCCGGACCCCGGGGGCCTGAGGTGCTGCATGGTCCTTGTGACACTAAAGATAATTTCTAGGAAAGTGAAGTTATGGAGGGGGGGTCCTCCCTACCTGTGCGTCCCCACCTGTGTGTCCCCACCTGTGCATCCCCCCCTGTGCGTCCTCACCTGTGCGTCCCCACCTGTGCATCCCCCCTGTGCGTCCCCCCCGTGCGTCCCCACCTGTGCGTCCCCACCTGTGCGTCCCAGTCCCGTACGTCTGCTCATCGGCCTCAGATGACGGGTACTCTGTACACTGACAGGAGGAATAACTGAGCCCCAGTATAGTGCGACGCAGCAAAGCTCTGACCCATCTATACACTATTAATGAGGCATCACCGTGCGGGGCAGAGGGGGCATGGGCTGGGGTCTAACAGAAAACTATCAAAGAGGTATCACCGTGTGGGGCAGAGGGGGCATGGGCTGGGGTCTAACAGAAAACTATCAAAGAGGAATCATCATGCGGGGCAAAGGGGCCATGGGCTGGGGTCTAATAGAAAACTATCAAAGAGGAATCATCATGCGGGGCAAAGGGGGCATGGGCTGAGGTCTAACAGAAAACTATCCATGAGGCATCACTGTGTGGATAGAGGGCGCATGGGCTGGGGTCTAACAAAAACTACCAATGAGACACCACCGTGTGAAGCAGAGGGGGCATGGGCTGGGGTCTAACACAAAACTATCAATGAGGCATCACCGTGCGAAGCAGAGGGGGCATGGGCTGGGGTCTAACAGAAAACTATCAAAGAGGAATCATCATGTGGGGCAAAGGGGGCATGGGCTGGGGTCTAACAGAAAACTATCAATGAGGCATCACTGTGTGGATAGAGGGGGCATGGGCTGGGGTCTAACAAAAACTACCAATGAGACACCACCGTGCGAAGCAGAGGGGGCATGGGCTGGGGTCTAACAGAAAACTATCAAAGAGGAATCATCATGCGGGGAAGAGGGGGCATGGGCTGGGGTCTAACAGAAAACTATCAATGAGGAATCATCATGCGTGGCAAAGGGGGCATGGGCTGGGGTCTAACAGAAAACTATCAATGAGGCATCACCGTGCGAAGCAGAGGGGGCATGGGCTGGGGTCTAACAGAAAACTATCAAAGAGGAATCATCATGCGGGGCAAAGGGGGCATGGGCTTCGGTCTAACAGAAAACTATCAATGAGGCATCACTGTGTGGATAGAGGGGGCATGGGCTGGGGTCTAACAAAAACTACCAATGAGACACCACCGTGCGAAGCAGAGGGGGCATGGGCTGGGGTCTAACAGAAAACTATCAAAGAGGAATCATCATGCGGGGCAGAGGGGGCATGGGCTGGGGTCTAACAGAAAACTATCAAAGAGGAATCATCATGCGGGGCAAAGGGGGCATGGGCTGGGGTCTAACAGAAAACTATCAAAGAGGAATCATCATGCGGGGCAAAGGGGGCATGGGCTGGGGTCTAACAGAAAACTACCAATGGGGCATCACCGTGTGAAGCAGAGGGGGCATGGGCTGGGGTCTAACAGAAAACTATCAATGAGGCATCACTGTGTGGAGTAGAGGGGGCATGGGCTGGGGTCTAACAAAAACTACCAATGGGGCATCACCGTGCGAAGCAGAGGGGGCATGGGCTGGGGTCTAACAGAAAACCATTAATGAGGCATCACCGTGTGGAGTAGAGGGGGCATGGGCTTGGGTCTAACAGAAAACTACCAAAAAGGCATTACCGTGTGGGGCAGAGGGGGCATGGGCTGGGGTCTAACAAATAACTGTCATACTGAGACTAGACCCAGTATACAGGCCCAGTGTTCTGCCCAATACTCTGTGGTTCTGTTCAGTGCTCTGTGTTTTTGCACATCGTTCTGTGGTTCTGTTCAGTGCTCTGCGGTATCTTGTGTTGTGCTATGCAGTATCGTCTGGTTCTGTCCGGCGCTCTGCGGTTCTGTCCGGCGCTCTGCGGTTCTGTCCGGCGCTCTGCGGTTCTGTCCGTCGCTCTGCGGTTCTGTCCGTCGCTCTGCGGTTCTGTCCGTCGCTCTGCGGTTCTGTCCGGCGCTCTGCGGTTCTGTCCGGCGCTCTGCGGTTCTGTCCGTCGCTCTGCGGTTCTGTCCGTCGCTCTGCGGTTCTGTCCGTCGCTCTGCGGTTCTGTCCGGCGCTCTGCGGTTCTGTCCGGCGCTCTGCGGTTCTGTCCGGCGCTCTGCGGTTCTGTGGGGCGCCCCATACGCACAGCTCTGGTATCACAGTTACACGCTGCTGTTCGCAGTGTCTTGTATGTAGCATGTGCAGTACATGGAGCTGACGAGGACTTTCTCCTCCATCGGCCGCATTACACAGAACAGATCATCTCTGCTTAAATGTCTGAGAGACAGAAACATGAAGCGACATCAAAGCCGGAGGATCTGCGAGTTCTCAGCCTCCTCTGCTCAGACAAGAGAGAACCAGGACGTGTCGCAGGGTATCACAGGGTATGACAAGATATCACACACCCACAGTGCCCCCATCACAGCCACAGTGCCCCCATCACAGCCACAGTGCCCCCACCACAGTCACAGTGCCCTCATCACAGCCACAGTGCCCCCATCACAGCCACAGTGCCCCCATCACAGCCACAGTGCCCCCATCACAGCCACAGTGCCCCCAGCACAGCCACAGTGCCCCCAGCACAGCCACAGTGCCCCCATCATAGCCACAGTGCCCCCATCACAGCCACAGTGCCCCCATCACAGCCACAGTGCCCCCACCACAGTCACAGTGCCCCCAGCACAGCCACAGTGCCCCCCACCACAGCCACAGTGCCCCCAGCACAGCCACAGTGCCCCCCACCACAGCCACAGTGCCCCCAGCACAGCCACAGTGCCCCCATCACAGCCACAGTGCCCCCATCACAGCCACAGTGCCCCCATCATAGCCACAGTGCCCCCATCACAGCCACAGTGCCCCCATCACAGCCACAGTGCCCCCACCACAGTCACAGTGCCCCCAGCACAGCCACAGTGCCCCCAGCACAGCCACAGTGCCCCCCACCACAGCCACAGTGCCCCCAGCACAGCCACAGTGCCCCCCACCACAGCCACAGTGCCCCCATCACAGCCACAGTGCCCCCATCACAGCCACAGTGCCCCCATCACAGCCACAGTGCCCCCATCACAGCCACAGTGCCCCCATCATAGCCACAGTGCCCCCATCACAGCCACAGTGCCCCCATCACAGCCACAGTGCCCCCACCACAGTCACAGTGCCCCCAGCACAGCCACAGTGCCCCCCACCACAGCCACAGTGCCCCCAGCACAGCCACAGTGCCCCCCACCACAGCCACAGTGCCCCCAGCACAGCCACAGTGCCCCCATCACAGCCACAGTGCCCCCATCACAGCCACAGTGCCCCCATCACAGCCACAGTGCCCCCATCACAGCCACAGTGCCCCCATCATAGCCACAGTGCCCCCATCACAGCCACAGTGCCCCCATCACAGCCACAGTGCCCCCACCACAGTCACAGTGCCCCCAGCACAGCCACAGTGCCCCCCACCACAGCCACAGTGCCCCCAGCACAGCCACAGTGCCCCCCACCACAGCCACAGTGCCCCCAGCACAGCCACAGTGCCCCCATCACAGCCACAGTGCCCCCATCACAGCCACAGTGCCCCCATCACAGCCACAGTGCCCCCATCACAGCCACAGTGCCCCCATCATAGCCACAGTGCCCCCATCACAGCCACAGTGCCCCCATCACAGCCACAGTGCCCCCACCACAGTCACAGTGCCCCCATCACAGCCACAGTGCCCCCATCACAGCCACAGTGCCCCCATCACAGCCACAGTGCCCCCATCACAGTCACAGTGCCCCCATCACACCCACAGTGCCCCCATCACAGCCACAGTGCCCCCATCACAGCCACAGTGCCCCCATCACAGCCACAGTGCCCCCATCACAGCCACAGTGCCCCCATCACACCCACAGTGCCCCCAGCACAGCCACAGTGCCCCCCACCACAGCCACAGTGCCCCCAGCACAGCCACAGTGCCCCCCACCACAGCCACAGTGCCCCCAGCACAGCCACAGTGCCCCCATCACAGCCACAGTGCCCCCATCACAGCCACAGTGCCCCCATCACAGCCACAGTGCCCCCATCACAGCCACAGTGCCCCCATCATAGCCACAGTGCCCCCATCACAGCCACAGTGCCCCCACCACAGTCACAGTGCCCCCAGCACAGCCACAGTGCCCCCCACCACAGCCACAGTGCCCCCAGCACAGCCACAGTGCCCCCCACCACAGCCACAGTGCCCCCAGCACAGCCACAGTGCCCCCATCACAGCCACAGTGCCCCCATCACAGCCACAGTGCCCCCATCACAGCCACAGTGCCCCCATCACAGCCACAGTGCCCCCATCATAGCCACAGTGCCCCCATCACAGCCACAGTGCCCCCATCACAGCCACAGTGCCCCCACCACAGTCACAGTGCCCCCATCACAGCCACAGTGCCCCCAGCACAGCCACAGTGCCCCCATCACAGCCACAGTGCCCCCATCACAGCCACAGTGCCCCCATCACAGCCACAGTGCCCCCATCACAGCCACAGTGCCCCCATCATAGCCACAGTGCCCCCATCACAGCCACAGTGCCCCCACCACAGTCACAGTGCCCCCAGCACAGCCACAGTGCCCCCCACCACAGCCACAGTGCCCCCAGCACAGCCACAGTGCCCCCCACCACAGCCACAGTGCCCCCAGCACAGCCACAGTGCCCCCATCACAGCCACAGTGCCCCCATCACAGCCACAGTGCCCCCATCACAGCCACAGTGCCCCCATCATAGCCACAGTGCCCCCATCACAGCCACAGTGCCCCCATCACAGCCACAGTGCCCCCACCACAGTCACAGTGCCCCCATCACAGCCACAGTGCCCCCATCACAGCCACAGTGCCCCCATCACAGCAATAGTGACCCCCTATCACAGCTACAGTGCCCCCATCACAGTCATAGTGCCCCCATCACGGCCACAGCGCCCCCATCACAGCCACAGTGCTCCCCATCATCGCTACAGTGCCCCCATCATAGCCACAGTGCCCCCCAATCACAGCACAGTGCACTCAATCACAGCTACAGTGCCTCCAGTACAGTCACAATGCCCCCATCACAGCCATAGTGCACTTAATCACAGCTACTGTACCCCCAGCACTGTCACAGTACCCCAATCACAGCTACATTGTCCCCTATTCCACAGAATAGTTGGCCTCTTTCCCTGTAATAATGCTCCTGTGGTCGTGATAACAGGATTCTTTCCCACAAGCTGGTGTCATTGCATCTCCTGGAAATCTTGCGCATGCGCTGCTCATTTCAGCAGTGTCCGTGCGCCTCAGAGGCCCAGAGTACGATTCCCGGCTTCATAGTGGCGAGACCAGAGCATCTTCTGCACGCTCGATCATGCACGGTGCACCTAAAGAGATGGGAATTGTACTCCGTGTCTGAGGCACACTGACACTGCTGAAATAAGCTGCGCATGCGCAAGATGACCAGGAGCTGCAATGACACCGGCCCGTGGAAATCCTGTTACCAAAGGGGTGAAAAACAGGCCGACTAGTCTGGGGAAATGGCGCCCCTGCGACTAGTCACAGGAATAATTAGAATAGGAACAGCGAGGTTTACAAATGATTTTCTTAAACATTTATCTTAGTGAATAGCGTTATACAGGGGGGAGGGGGGGATTACGGCAAAAACATGAGCTCTGCTGGGCTGGAGGCAGAGGGGACCGGACAGGACACCTCTAAGGCTTCCGCCACACATCCGTGAAACACGTGCGTGTTTGGTCCGTTTCCGTGTATACTGGAGACACGGCCAAACGTGCACCAATGTTACTATATCTCAGCGGTTACACTTGCGTTTTTGGTTATGTCCGTGAGTCCGTCTCCGTGATGCGTTTTGTGGGCCGTGTCTCACGCCAGCATGTCCGTTTTATTCACGCCACACGCAGCACGGACCCAATGAAAGTCAATGGGTCTGTGCGCACGTCCGAGTGACACGGACGCATCTCTGTTTGTTCCCTGTATGTTTGTGCTTTTTTCATGTGATGTCAGTCTTTTTTCTTTTTATGTTTCGTTCTCTCCCTCAGTCCGTCGGTCGGTCTCTATGTCTGTCTGTCCCTCTAGCTGTCTGGCGGTCAGTTCCCCCCTGTCTCATACTTACCATTCCCCGATCTCCGGCGCGGCGCTGCACGGCTGTTATAAAAACTCCGGCGGCTTTTCCTCTTTTGAAAAAGCCGGCCGCCCATTAATCAATCTCGTATTCCCTGCTTTACCCGCCCACCGGCGGCTGTGATTGGTTGCAGTGAGACACGCCCACCACGCTGAGTGACAGCTGTCACACTGCACCCAATCACAGCAGCCAGTGGGCGTGTCTATACTGTGCAGTAAAATAAATAAATAAATAATTAAAAAAAACGGCGTGCGGTTCCCCCCATTTTAATACCAGCCAGATAAAGCCATACGGCTGAAGGCTGGTATTCTCAGGATGGGGAGCCCCACGTTATGGGGGGCCCCCCACCCTAACAATATCAGTCAGCAGCCGCCCAGAATTGCCGCATACATTATATGCGACAGTTCTGGGACTGTACCCGGCTTTTCCCGATTTGCCCTGGTGCGTTGGCAAATCGGGGTAATAAGGAGTTATTGGCAGCCCATAGCTGCCAATAAGTCCTAGATTAATCATGTCAGGCGTCTATGAGACACCCTCCATGATTAATCTGTAAGTTACAGTAAATAAACACACACACATGAAAAATCCTTTATTAGAAATAAAAAACACAAACAAATTCCCTCATTACCAATTTATTAACCCCGACAAACCCTCCATGTCCGGCGTACTCCACGGTCCTCCAGCGTCGCGTCCAGCTCTGCTGCATGGAGGTGACAGGAGCAGCAGAAGACACCGCCGCTCCGGTCACCTCCACACAGCTAATGAGATGAGTAGCGCGATCAGCTGCTGTCACTGAGGTTACCCTCGGCCACCGCTGGATGCAGCGGTGACCACGAGTTACCAGACTGACAGCAGCTGATCGCGCTACTCATCTCATTAGCTGTGTGGAGGTGACCGGAGCGGCGGTGTCTTCTGCTGCTCCTGTCACCTCCATGCAGCAGAGCTGGACGCGACGCTGGAGGACCGTGGAGTACGCCGGACATGGAGGGTTTGTCGGGGTTAATAAATTGGTAATGAGGGAATGTGTTTGTGTTTTTTATTTCTAATAAAGGATTTTTTCGGGTGTGTGTTTATTTACTGTAACTTACAGATTAATCATGGAGGGTGTCTCATAGACGCCTGACATGATTAATCTAGGACTTATTGGCAGCTATGGGCTGCCAATAACTCCTTATTACCCCGATTTGCCAATGCACCAGGGCAAATCGGGAAGAGCCGGGTACAGCCCCAGAACTGTCGCATATAATGTATGCGGCAATTGTGGGCGGCTGCTGACTGATATTGTTAGGGTGGGGGGCTCCCCATAACGTGGGGCTCCCCATCCTGAGAATACCAGCCTTCAGCCGTATGGCTTTATCTGGCTGGTATTAAAATGGGGGGAACTGCACGCCGTTTTTTTTAATTATTTATTTATTTATTTTACTGCACAGTATAGACACGCCCACCGGCTGCTGTGATTGGGTGCAGTGTGACACCTGTCACTCAGCGTGGTGGGCGTGTCTCACTGCAACCAATCACAGCCGCCGGTGGGCGGGTAAAGCAGGGAATACGAGATTGATTAATGGGCGGCCGGCTTTTTCAAATTAGAAAAAGCCGCCGGAGCAGTGTGAACGCCGTGCAGCGCCGGTGATCGGGGATCGGTGAGTATGAGAGAGGGGGGGACACTTCAGTCACTCAGGGGATTAGTGGTCACCGGTGAATCCTTCACAGGTGACCGCTAATCAGTACACGGCACAAAGACAGAGCCGCGGCATGACAATGAAGTCGGGTGAAGTTCACCCGAGTTCATTCTCATCCCGCTACTCTGTCTTCCGACATGTAGTAACGACATTTTGCATCACACACGTACATTTCACACGGACAACACATACACATGTCAGTTATTTCACTCACGCACACACGGACATTCCACACGCACATACGGCTAGCATACGGGATACACACGCAGGCCACACATACCATAAAAACGGACCTAAAAAACGGAAAACGGACCCGAAAAACGGCCCGTTTTACACGGACGTGGTTTTCACGGATGTGTGGCGGAGCCCTAAGGTGCATTTACCCTGCAAGAGATCCATGGTGAGGTCCTCACTACGGCCGGTGCCCCCCTCCTGAGAGTCTCTCGTTACCCCTCGCTCTCCATTACAATCTTGGCTCGGGGGTCTCCAGATTTGGTTGTTTGTGCTGCAGTAATCTCAGGCTCCCACTCCAGACCCTCGCTGGACAATCCTGAGATTACTGCAGATCCCTCTACTTTGGGGCCGGGATTAGGACTTTGGGGTCTCAGGATCGGTGAATAAACATGGAAGATTCCGATATGTTCTTTTATTCAAACATTGCAGAGATGGAAGACCACCTAGGCTCCTGAACTCCATAAAGGGGCGCTCCACTAGGCTCCTGAGCTCCATAAAGGGGCGCTCCACTAGGCTCCTGAACTCCATAAAGGGGCGCTCCACTAGGCTCCTGAACTCCATAAAGGGGCGCTCCACTAGGCTGCTGAACTCCATAAAGGGGCGCTCCACTAGGCTCCTGAACTCCATAAAGGGGCGCTCCACTAGGCTCCTGAACTCCATAAAGGGGCGCTCCACTAGGCTCCTGAACTCCATAAAGGGGCGCTCCACTAGGCTGCTGAACTCCATAAAGAGGTGCTCCACTAGGCTCCTGAACTCCATAAAGGGGCGCTCCACTAGGCTCCTGAACTCCATAAAGGGGCGCTCCACTAGGCTGCTGAACTCCATAAAGGGGTGCTCCACTAGGCTCCTGAACTCCATAAAGGGGTGCTCCACTAGGCTCCTGAACTCCATAAAGGGGCGCTCCACTAAGCTCCTGAACTCCATAAAGGGGCGCTCCACTAAGCTCCTGAACTACATAAAGGGGCGCTCCACTAAGCTCCTGAACTACATAAAGGGGCGCTCCACTAGGCTCCTGAACTCCATAAAGGGATGCTCCACTAGGCTCCTGAACTCCAATAAGGGGCGCTCCACTAGGCTCCTGAACTCCATAAAGGGGCGCTCCACTAAGCTCCTGAACTCCATAAAGGGGTGCTCCACTAGGCTCCTGAACTCCAATAAGGGGCGCTCCACTAGGCTCCTGAACTCCATAAAGGGGCGCTCCACTAAGCTCCTGAACTCCATAAAGGGGTGCTCCACTAGGCTCCTGAACTCCATAAGGGGGCGCTCCACTTTGCAAAGTCTCTGCTTGTGACGTGTCCCTTCACCTGGACAATTAGCTGATCAAAACGTTCTGCTGCTGACACTCGCCAGTGATCAACTGTAAAGAGTGGGAAATCTGGGCGCTTCATTTCCCAGCAGCGCCCCCCACAGGGGAAATTCAGCATTACACACTGTCCAATCCCATTGATTGGCGGTCTGTGGGAGAGACCCTCATTTCTGCTCCCCTGGATGGAGGGCTTCTCCTCCATGATGCACACATCCCATAGACGACGTGCCCCTGAATGTGCTGATTATGTGCCTATACTGTCTGGAATGTGATCAGATCAGGTTCACTGCGTGCATCATACAGCGATAAGCCGGGGATTTATATCTGGACGTTTTACCCAACCGGTTTTCATATTTTCATCGTCCTCTCTCCTGGTGCTGACATTGGCACTGATAGAATATACAATATATGACCTGGTGGTCCAGAGGGATTTGCAATGTAGCTCACCCTTCATTATATGCACTATCCTGTGTAACCCATCAGCGGTGTCCGTAGTGTAATTCTCCCAATTTGATGTAATATTTTTATTATCATTATTAAAAGTGAGATCACTTTGTGCACACGATTGATGTGGGAACTGTTTTTTTTTTGTCTAGTATAACATAGAATAGAATGTATGAAAATGGCCTCAAAAGACCAGACAGGACATGGATTATACAGCATGCAAGAAGCTGCTAGAGCTGCACTCACTATTCTGCTGGTGCAGTCACTGTGCACATACAGTACATTACTGATCCTGAGTTACCTCCTGTATTATGCTCCAGAGCTGCACTCACTATTCTGCTGGTGCAGTCACTGTGTACATACATTACATTACTGATCCTGAGTTACCTCCTGTATTATGCTCCAGAGCTGCACTCACTATTCTGCTGGTGCAGTCACTGTGTACATACATTACTGATCCTGAGATACCTCCTGTATTATGCTCCAGAGCTGCACTCACTATTCTGCTGGTGCAGTCACTGTGTACATACATTACTGATCCTGAGATACCTCCTGTATTATGCTCCAGAGCTGCACTCACTATTCTGTTGGGGCAGTCACTGTGTACATACATTACTGATCCTGAGTTACCTCCTGTATTATACTCCAGAGCTGCACTCACTATTCTACTGGTGCAAGCACTGTGTACATACATTACTGATCCTGAGATACCTCCTGTATTATGCTCCAGAGCTGCACTCACTATTCTGCTGGTGCAGTCACTGTGTACATACATTACATTACTGATCCTGAGTTCCCTCCTGTATTATACTCCAGAGCTGCACTCACTATTCTGTTGGGGCAGTCACTGTGTACATACATTACTGATCCTGAGTTACCTCCTGTATTATGCTCCAGAGCTGCACTCACTATTCTGCTGGTGCAGTCACTGTGTACATACATTACATTACTGATCCTGAGTTACCTCCTGTATTATACTCCAGAGCTGCACTCACTATTCTGCTGGTGCAGTCACTGTGTACATACATTACATTACTGATCCTGAGTTACCTCCTGTATTATACTCCAGAGCTGCACTCACTATTCTACTGGTGCAGTCACTGTGTACATATATTACATTACTGATCCTGAGATACCTCCTGTATTATACTCCAGAGCTGCACTCACTATTCTGCTGGTATAGTCACTGTGTACATACATTACTGATCCTGAGTTACCTCCTGTATTATACTCCAGAGTTGCACTCACTATTCTGCTGGTATAGTCACTGTGTACATACATTACTGATCCTGAGTTACCTCCTGTATTATACTCCAGAGCTGCACTCACTATTCTACTGGTGCAGTCACTGTGTACATATATTACATTACTGATCCTGAGATACCTCCTGTATTATACTCCAGAGCTGCACTCACTATTCTGCTGGTATAGTCACTGTGTACATACATTACTGATCCTGAGATACCTCCTGTATTATACTCCAGAGCTGCACTCACTA
Source organism: Anomaloglossus baeobatrachus (assembly GCF_048569485.1). Lineage (NCBI taxonomy): Eukaryota > Metazoa > Chordata > Amphibia > Anura > Aromobatidae > Anomaloglossus > Anomaloglossus baeobatrachus. The sequence goes on along the minus strand of NC_134355.1, from coordinate 12,640,925 downwards.
TTCTGCTGGTGCAGTCACTGTGTACATACATTACTGATCCTGAGTTACCTCCTGCATTATACTCCAGAGCTGCACTCACTATTCTGCTGGTGCAGTCACTGTGTACATACATTACATTACTGATCCTGAGTTACCTCCTGTATTATACTCCAGAGCTGCACTCACTATTCTGCTAATGCTGTCACTGTGTACATACATTACATTACTGATCCTGAGTTACCTCCTGTATTATCCTCCAGAGATGCACTCACTATTCTGCTGGTGCAGTCACTGTGTACATACATTACATTACTGATCCTGAGTTACCTCCTGTATTATTCTCCAGAGCTGCACTCACTATTCTGCTGGTTGTTATAGCGGGGCAGATCAGTTATAGTAGCAGATGACGGTGTAATCTGTCTTCTGCATGTTCTCTGCGTCCCCTTAGGTCCCCCCCTCTGCCCCTCCCCCGAGGTGACTCCATTTGTGGGGCGCTCTTCCCATCATGTGCGCACATTTTCTACTGTCTGCTCACAGAACCCTTTGATTTTGTGGGGACAGATGTTTTGCTGTTCTATAAAGCATTTTTCGCGGTGGATATTGTGTTTGGCATCTGCACTGACAAATTAAAATCACTGCAGTAATAACTGAAATAAGAAAATAACATTTTCGGGCTTTGATGTCGGGGACTTTCAGACTTTCTGCATTTCGCGTCCTCGTCAATGTGTTTCGCACCTGTTTTGGAGCTGGAGATCTATTCTTCACCTTCCATCATGTAAACCGCAACGTCAGCGTCTCCATCAGCAAAAACCCTCTGATGTCAGCGTGATCACAACTCCGACTCCTGAAAAGCTGGTGACAATTACACGTCCAAGAAGGGGTGGAACCCAGCTTTCCTGGATGCCAGAATAGCTTATAATAAGGATGGTGGTTACACTTCCACGAGACACATGAGCTCAGCTCCCAACGTCCTAGATTCAGTGGGACTGTCCCGATCTGTAGGCTCAGTCCCGCTGTCCCGGCTTGGTCCCGACTTCCTCTCACCTCTCTTTGCCTGCTTTATAGCTCTGCTTCCTCAGGAGCGGGGGAGGCATTTCTGCACACATAAATAACGCTCTCTTCTCTTCCCAAGAATCAAACTCACGACCTCCATGTACACAAGCAGCAGTTCCAGCTATCAGCCCACAATGAGGAAGACAGGAGCAGATTATACATAGAAATACATGGTACATAGCAGTGCAGCCTCTGACTCCACAGGCAGGTTATACCAGTACATAGAGATACATTGTACAGAGCAGTGCAGCCTCTGACTCCACAGGCAGATTATACTAGTACATAGAGATACATTGTACAGAGCAGTGCAGCCTCTGACTCCACAGGCAGGTTATACCGGTACATAGAGATACATTGTACAGAGCAGTGCAGCCTCTGACTCCACAGGCAGGTTATACCGGTACATAGAGATACATTGTACAGAGCAGTGCAGCTTCTGACTCCACAGGCAGATTATACCGGTACATGGAGATACATTGTACAGAGCAGTGCAGCCTCTGACTCCACAGGCAGATTACACCGGTACATTGAGGTACATTGTACAGAGCAGTGCAGCCTCTGACTCCACAGGCAGGTTATACCAGTACATAGAGATACATTGTACAGAGCAGTGCAGCTTCTGACTCCACAGGCAGGTTATACCGGTACATAGAGATACATAGTACAGAGCAGTGCATCCTCTGACTCCACAGGCAGGTTATACCAGTACATAGAGATACATTGTACAGAGCAGTGCAGCTTCTGACTCCACAGGCAGGTTATACCAGTACATAGAGATACATTATACAGAGCAGTGCATCCTCTGACTCCACAGGCAGGTTATACCAGTACATAGAGATACATTGTACAGAGCAGTGCATCCTCTGACTCCACAGGCAGGTTATACCAGTACATAGAGATACATTGTACAGACCAGTGCAGCCTCTGACGCCACAGGCAGATTATACCGGTACATAGAGATACATTGTACAGAGCAGTGCAGCCTCTGACTCCACAGGCAGATTATACCGGTACATAGAGATATATTGTACAGACCAGTGCATCCTCTGACTCCACAGGCAGGTTATACCGGTACATAGAGATACATTGTACAGAGCAGTGCAGCCTCTGACTCCACAGGCAAATTATACCAGTACATAGATATATTGTACAGACCAGTGCATCCTCTGACTCCACAGGCAGGTTATACCGGTACATAGAGATACATAGTACAGAGCAGTGCATCCTCTGACTCCACAGGCAGGTTATACCAGTACATAGAGATACATTGTACAGAGCAGTGCAGCTTCTGACTCCACAGGCAGGTTATACCAGTACATAGAGATACATTATACAGAGCAGTGCATCCTCTGACTCCACAGGCAGGTTATACCAGTACATAGAGATACATTGTACAGAGCAGTGCATCCTCTGACTCCACAGGCAGGTTATACCAGTACATAGAGATACATTGTACAGACCAGTGCAGCCTCTGACGCCACAGGCAGATTATACCGGTACATAGAGATACATTGTACAGAGCAGTGCAGCCTCTGACTCCACAGGCAGATTATACCGGTACATAGAGATATATTGTACAGACCAGTGCATCCTCTGACTCCACAGGCAGGTTATACCGGTACATAGAGATACATTGTACAGAGCAGTGCAGCCTCTGACTCCACAGGCAAATTATACCAGTACATAGATATATTGTACAGACCAGTGCATCCTCTGACTCCACAGGCAGGTTATACCGGTACATAGAGATACATTGTACAGAGCAGTGCAGCCTCTGACTCCACAGGCAGATTATACCGGTACATAGAGATATATTGTACAGACCAGTGCATCCTCTGACTCCACAGGCAGGTTATACCGGTACATAGAGATACATTGTACAGAGCAGTGCAGCCTCTGACTCCACAGGCAAATTATACCAGTACATAGATATATTGTACAGACCAGTGCATCCTCTGACTCCACAGGCAGGTTATACCGGTACATAGAGATACATTGCACAGAGCAGTGCAGCCTCTGACTCCACAGGCAGGTTATACTGGTACATACAGATACATTGTACAGAGCAGTGCAGCCTCTGACTCTACAGGCAGAATATACCGGTACATAGAGATACATTGTACAGAGCAGTGCAGCCTCTGACTCCACAGGCAGATTATATCAGTACATAGAGATACATTGTACATATCAGTGCAGCCTCTGACTCCACAGGCAGGTTATACTGGTACATAGAGATACATTGTACAGAGCAGTGCAGCCTCTGACTCCACAGGCAGAATATACCGGTACATAGAGATACATTGTACAGAGCAGTGCAGCTTCTGACTCCACAGGCAGGTTATACCAATACATAGAGATACATAGAAGCTGCACTGCTCTGTACTGACTCCACAGGCAGGTTATACTGGTACATAGAGATACATTGTACAGAGCAGTGCAGCTTCTGACTCCACAGGCAGGTTATACTGATACATAGAGATACAATGTACAGAGCAGTGCAGCCTCTGACTCCACAGGCAGGTTATACCGGTACATAGAGATACATTGTACAGAGCAGTGCAGCCTCTGACTCCACAGGCAGGTTATACTGATACATAGAGATACATTGTACAGAGCAGTGCAGCCTCTGACTCCACAGGCAGGTTATACTGGTACATACAGATACATTGTACAGAGCAGTGCAGCCTCTGACTCCACAGGCAGAATATACCGGTACATAGAGATACATAGTACAGAGCAGTGCAGCTTCTGACTCCACAGGCAGGTTATACTGGTACATAGAGATACATTGTACAGAGCAGTGCAGCCTCTGACTCCACAGGCAGGTTATACTGGTACATAGAAATACATTGTACAGAGCAGTGCAGCCTCTGACTCCACAGGCAGGTTATACTGGTACATAGAGATACATTGTACAGAGCAGTGCAGCCTCTGACTCCACAGGCAGGTTATACTGGTACATAGAGATACATTGCACCTGTATTCTAGAGCTGCTTTTTTCTGCAGGTGTTCACACACATGATGTAGTAACAATCTTCTCTGATTCTTGAGTGTTCGCTGCATTTCTTTGCTTCTTTTTCCCCCTTATTTGATGTGATTTTCGTGCACATGGGAATCCACCTTTTTAGGCCTTGTGCGCACTAGGCGTTTTTGCCGCGTTTTTAGAGGCGTTTTTTACCGCGTTTTTGTGCTGAAAACGCAGTGACATTGCTTCCCCAGCAATGTCTATGGGTTTTCATAAGTGCTGTCCGCACATAGCGTTTTTTTGTAGCTGCGTTTTTGTGGTGACCACAAAAATGCTATTTCTGCGTTTTTCACTGCGTTTTTCACCCATTGAGTTCAATGAGATGTTCAACAACGCAATGAAAAACGCATATAGCCGCGTTTCTATGACTAAATACGCAGCTATAAACGCAAGGGGTTGGCAGTATAGTGACGTGTACAGGAAGAGGATTCCTTCTGTTGGTAAACACAGAAGCATGAATCTTCCCGGTACCGTCACCTCTGCGTCCACAACCTGCCCGTGCCATGTCAGCTCCGTGAGGTGCCATGTCTGGGCGGGAGGTGGAGGCAGCGGCGAAAACAAAAGTGAACAGTAGAAAAAAAAAAAAAATGTCATATATACTCACCTGTCTGCAGGGTCCCGGTGCCATGCCCGCTCCTGTCCCGGTCCCGCCGCTCTGGCTGTGTGCAGTCTCCCCGGGGCACGTACGAAGCTTGCAGGACCTGGCGGTGGATCACCTGATGCAGTCACCTGACGCATCAGCTGATCGTAATTCTCGCGGTGTCGCCGGCTTTTTCGCGCCCGGCTGGCTATCAGCTGATCCTGCCGTCAGGAGACTTCATCAGCTGATTACCGGCAGCTCCTGCAGCGATGGGACAGGATCAGACTCTCATCCGATCGCTCCAGGAGCTGCCGGTAATCAGCACAGACGTGAGTATGTATTTATTTTTTATTTATTTTTTTTTTCTACTGATGCATCAGCTGATTGTATAATCGGCTTTTATACAATCAGCTGATGTGTGATGTGATTCACGTAGTTTAACCTGACATATCATCTGATCGGTATGCCTTCAAGCAAACCGATCAGATGATATTGGATCCGGATTGGACGGCGCGGGACCCTTGACCCAGGATTACTGCGGAGGGGGGTTCTTTATTTCAATAAAGATGGAGTCACTAATTGTGTTGTGTTTTATTTCTAATAAAAATATTTTTCTGTGTTGTGTTTTTTTTTTTATCATTACTAGAAATTCATGGTGGCCATGTCTAATATTGGCCATGAATTTCGGGCTTAGGGCTAGCTGATAATATACAGCTAGCCCTAACTCCATTATTACCCAGCTAGCCACCCGGCATCAGGGCAGCTGGAAGAGTTGGATACAGCGCCAGAAGATGGCGCTTCTATGAAAGCGCCATTTTCTGGGGTGGCTGCGGACTGCAATTCGCAGTGGGGGTGCCCAGAAAGCATGGGTACCCTGCACTGTGGATTCCAATCCCCAGCTGCCTAGTTGTACCTGGCTGGACTCAAAAATTAGGCGAAGCTCACGTCATTTTTTTTTTTTTAATTATTTCATGAAATTCATGAAATAATTAAAAAAAAAGGGCTTCTCTATATTTTTGGTTCCCAGCCGAGTACAAATAGGCAGCTGGGGGTTGGGGGCAGCCCGTACCTGCCTGCTGTACCCGGCTAGCATACAAAAATATGGTGAAGCCCATGTCATTTTTTTTTTCTTTTTGGGCAAAAAACTGCATACAGTCCTGGATGGAGGATGCTGAGCCTTGTAGTTCTGCAGCTGCTGTCTGCTCTCCTGCATACACTAGTGAATGGAGCATGCTGAGCCTTGTAGTTCTGCAGCTGCTGTCTGCTCTCCTGCATACACTAGTGAATGGAGCATGCTGAGTCTTGTAGTTCTGCAGCTGCTGTCTGCTCTCCTGCATACACTAGTGAATGGAGCATGCTGAGCCTTGTAGTTCTGCAGCTGCTGTCTGCTCTCCTGCATACACTAGTTCTGCAGCTGTCTGCTCTCCTGCATACAATGAACATTTTGAAGAAGGAAATGACATCAGACCTTTTTTTTTTTTTTTTTTCATCAACAATCTTTAATGGCATTGTGCACTGATTAAAAACGCAGTGAGCAAAAACGCAGCAAAAAACGCACCAAATCGCGGCAAAAACGCATGCGTTTTGGTCGCGTTTTTTAGCCGCGGGTGCGTTTTTTGAGACAAAAATGCACATAAAAACGCAGCGTGAAAAAAACGCCTAGTGCGCACATACCCTTAGTGTATTTTTAATACAACAGAAAAGGTTTGATTCTGCACTTAAAAATGAAATGGCTTTTTTTCCAGGCTCCACATAAAAGCTCATAGAAAAAAAAAAAGCACCAAAAATCGCACAGTTCAGCATGGTGGTTACACCTCCAGGAGGCTCATCAGCATGGTGGTTACACTTCCAGGAGGCTCATCAGCATGGTGGTTACACATCCAGGAGGCTCATCAGCATGGTGGTTACACCTCCAGGAGGCTCATCAGCATGGTGGTTACACCTCCAGGAGGCTCATCAGCATGGTGGTTACACATCCAGGAGGCTCATCAGCATGGTGGTTACACCTCCAGGAGGCTCATCAGCATGGTGGTTACACCTCCAGGAGGCTCATCAGCATGGTGGTTACACCTCCAGGAGGCTCATCAGCATGGTGGTTACACCTCCAGGAGGCTCATCAGCATGGTGGTTACACTTCCAGGAGGCTCATCAGCATGGTGGTTACACATCCAGGAGGCTCATCAGCATGGTGGTTACACATCCAGGAGGCTCATCAGCATGGTGATTACACTTCCAGGAGGCACATCAGCATGGTGATTACACCTCCAGGAGGCACATCAGCATGGTGGTTACACCTCCAGGAGGCTCATCAGCATGGTGGTTACACATCCAGGAGGCTCATCAGCATGGTGGTTACACATCCAGGAGACACATCAGCATGGTGGTTACACATCCAGGAGGCTCATCAGCATGGTGGTTACACATCCAGGAGGCTCATCAGCATGGTGGTTACACCTCCAGGAGGCTCATCAGCATGGTGGTTACACTTCCAGGAGGCTCATCAGCATGGTGATTACACCTCCAGGAGGCTCATCAGCATGGTGGTTACACCTCCAGGAGGCTCATCAGCATGGTGGTTACACCTCCAGGAGGCTCATCAGCATGGTGGTTACACTTCCAGGAGGCTCATCAGCATGGTGGTTACACATCCAGGAGGCTCATCAGCATGGTGGTTACACATCCAGGAGGCTCATCAGCATGGTGATTACACTTCCAGGAGGCACATCAGCATGGTGATTACACCTCCAGGAGGCACATCAGCATGGTGGTTACACCTCCAGGAGGCTCATCAGCATGGTGGTTACACTTCCAGGAGGCTCATCAGCATGGTGGTTACACTTCCAGGAGGCTCATCAGCATGGTGATTACACCTCCAGGAGGCTCATAAGCATGGTGGTTACACTTCCAGGAGGCTCATCAGCATGGTGGTTACACTTCCAGGAGTCACATCAGCATGGTGGTTACACTTCCAGGAGGCTCATCAGCATGGTGGTTACACTTCCAGGAGTCACATCAGCATGGTGGTTACACTTCCAGGAGGCTCATCAGCATGGTGGTTACACATCCAGGAGGCTCATCAGCATGGTGGTTACACTTCCAGGAGTCACATCAGCATGGTGGTTACACTTCCAGGAGGCTCATCAGCATGGTGGTTACACATCCAGGAGGCTCATCAGCATGGTGGTTACACATCCAGGAGGCTCATCAGCATGGTGGTTACACTTCCAGGAGGCTCATCAGCATGGTGATTACACCTCCAGGAGGCTCATCAGCATGGTGGTTACACCTCCAGGAGGCTCATCAGCATGGTGGTTACACTTCCAGGAGGCTCATCAGCATGGTGGTTACACCTCCAGGAGGCTCATCAGCATGGTGGTTACACTTCCAGGAGGCTCATCAGCATGGTGGTTACACTTCCAGGAGGCTCATCAGCATGGTGGTTACACTTCCAGGAGGCTCATCAGCATGGTGATTACACCTCCAGGAGGCTCATCAGCATGGTGGTTACACTTCCAGGAGGCTCATCAGCATGGTGATTACACCTCCAGGAGGCTCATCAGCATGGTGGTTACACTTCCAGGAGGCTCATCAGCATGGTGGTTACACTTCCAGGAGGCTCATCAGCATGGTGATTACACCTACAGGAGGCTCATCAGCATGGTGGTTACACCTCCAGGAGGCACATCAGCATGGTGGTTACACTTCCAGGAGGCATATCAGCATGGTGGTTACACATCCAGGAGGCACATCAGCATGGTGGTTACACTTCCAGGAGGCTCATCAGCATGGTGATTACACCTCCAGGAGGCTCATCAGCATGGTGGTTACACTTCCAGGAGGCTCATCAGCATGATGATTACACCTCCAGGAGGCACATCAGCATGGTGGTTACACTTCCAGGAGGCTCATCAGCATGGTGGTTACACATCCAGGAGGCTCATCAGCATGGTGGTTACACTTCCAGGAGGCTCATCAGCATGGTGATTATACCTCCAGGAGGCTCATCAGCATGGTGATTACACCTCCAGGAGGCTCATCAGCATGGTGGTTACACTTCCAGGAGGCTCATCAGCATGGTGGTTACACATCCAGGAGGCTCATCAGCATGGTGGTTAAACATCCAGGAGGCTCATCAGCATGGTGATTACACTTCCAGGAGGCACATCAGCATGGTGGTTACACTTCCAGGAGGCTCATCAGCATGGTGGTTACACCTCCAGGAGGCTCATCAGCATGGTGGTTACACATCCAGGAGGCACATCAGTATGGTGGTTACACTTCCAGGAGGCTCATCAGCATGGTGATTACACCTCCAGGAGGCTCATCAGCATGGTGGTTACACTTCCAGGAGGCTCATCAGCATGGTGGTTACACTTCCAGGAGGCTCATCAGCATGGTGATTACACCTCCAGGAGGCTCATCAGCATGGTGGTTACACTTCCAGGAGGCTCATCAGCATGGTGGTTACACTTCCAGGAGTCACATCAGCATGGTGGTTACACTTCCAGGAGGCTCATCAGCATGGTGGTTACACTTCCAGGAGTCACATCAGCATGGTGGTTACACTTCCAGGAGGCTCATCAGCATGGTGGTTACACATCCAGGAGGCTCATCAGCATGGTGGTTACACTTCCAGGAGGCTCATCAGCATGGTGATTACACCTCCAGGAGGCTCATCAGCATGGTGGTTACACATCCAGGAGGCTCATCAGCATGGTGGTTACACTTCCAGGAGGCTCATCAGCATGGTGGTTACACTTCCAGGAGACACATCAGCATGGTGATTACACCTCCAGGAGGCTCATCAGCATGGTGATTACACCTCCAGGAGGCTCATCAGCATGGTGGTTAAACATCCAGGAGGCTCATCAGCATGGTGGTTACACTTCCAGGAGACACATCAGCATGGTGATTACACCTCCAGGAGGCTCATCAGCATGGTGGTTACACATCCAGGAGGCTCATCAGCATGGTGGTTACACTTCCAGGAGGCTCATCAGCATGGTGATTACACCTCCAGGAGGCTCATCAGCATGGTGGTTACACCTCCAGGAGGCTCATCAGCATGGTGGTTACACTTCCAGGAGGCTCATCAGCATGGTGGTTACACCTCCAGGAGGCTCATCAGTATGGTGGTTACACTTACAGGAGGCTTATCAGCATGGTGATTACACCTCCAGGAGGCTCATCAGCATGGTGGTTACACTTCCAGGAGGCTCATCAGCATGGTGATTACACCTCCAGGAGGCTCATCAGCATGGTGGTTACACTTCCAGGAGGCTCATCAGCATGGTGGTTACACTTCCAGGAGGCTCATCAGCATGGTGATTACACCTCCAGGAGGCTCATCAGCATGGTGGTTACACCTCCAGGAGGCACATCAGCATGGTGGTTACACTTCCAGGAGGCATATCAGCATGGTGGTTACACATCCAGGAGGCACATCAGCATGGTGGTTACACTTCCAGGAGGCTCATCAGCATGGTGATTACACCTCCAGGAGGCTCATCAGCATGGTGGTTACACCTCCAGGAGGCTCATCAGCATGGTGGTTACACTTCCAGGAGGCTCATCAGCATGGTGGTTACACATCCAGGAGGCACATCAGCATGGTGGTTACACTTCCACGTGGCACATCAGCATGGTGATTACACTTCCAGGAGGCTCTTCAGCATGGTGGTTACACATCCAGGAGGCTCATCAGCATGGTGGTTACACATCCAGGAGGCACATCAGCATGGTGGTTACACTTCCAGGAGACACATCAGCATGGTGATTACACTTCCAGGAGACTCATCAGCATGGTGGTTACACATCCAGGAGGCACATCAGCATGGTGGTTACACATCCAGGAGACACATCAGCATGGTGGTTACACTTCCAGGAGGCTCATCAGCATGGTGGTTACACATCCAGGAGGCACATCAGCATGGTGGTTACACATCCAGGAGACACATCAGCATGGTGATTACACATCCAGGAGGCACATCAGCATGGTGATTACACATCCAGGAGGCTCTTCAGCATGGTGATTACACTTCCAGGAGGCTCATCAGCATGGTGGTTACACATCCAGGAGGCACATCAGCATGGTGGTTACACATCCAGGAGGCACATCAGCATGGTGGTTACACATCCAGGAGACACATCAGCATGGTGGTTACACTTCCAGGAGGCTCATCAGCATGGTGGTTACACATCCAGGAGGCACATCAGCATGGTGATTACACTTCCAGGAGGCTCTTCAGCATGGTGGTTACACATCCAGGAGGCTCATCAGCATGGTGGTTACACATCCAGGAGGCACATCAGCATGGTGGTTACACTTCCAGGAGACACATCAGCATGGTGATTACACTTCCAGGAGACTCATCAGCATGGTGGTTACACATCCAGGAGGCACATCAGCATGGTGGTTACACATCCAGGAGGCTCATCAGCATGGTGGTTACACATCCAGGAGACACATCAGCATGGTGGTTACACTTCCAGGAGGCTCATCAGCATGGTGGTTACACATCCAGGAGACACATCAGCATGGTGGTTACACATCCAGGAGGCTCATCAGCATGGTGGTTACACATCCAGGAGGCACATCAGCATGGTGGTTACACATCCAGGAGGCTCATCAGCATGGTGGTTACACTTCCAGGAGGCTCATCAGCATGGTGATTACACTTCCAGGAGGCTCATCAGCATGGTGGTTACACATCCAGGAGGCTCATCAGCATGGTGATTACACTTCCAGGAGGCTCATCAGCATGGTGATTACACTTCCAGGAGACTCATCAGCATGGTGATTACACTTCCAGGAGACTCATCAGCATGGTGGTTACACATCCAGGAGGCACATCAGCATGGTGGTTACACATCCAGGAGACACATCAGCATGGTGGTTACACTTCCAGGAGGCTCATCAGCATGGTGGTTACACATCCAGGAGACACATCAACATGGTGGTTACACATCCAGGAGGCTCATCAGCATGGTGGTTACACATCCAGGAGGCACATCAGCATGGTGGTTACACATCCAGGAGGCTCATCAGCATGGTGGTTACACTTCCAGGAGGCTCATCAGCATGGTGATTACACTTCCAGGAGGCTCATCAGCATGGTGGTTACACATCCAGGAGGCTCATCAGCATGGTGATTACACTTCCAGGAGGCTCATCAGCATGGTGGTTACACTTCCAGGAGGCTCATCAGCATGGTGGTTACACTTCCAGGAGACACATCAGCATGGTGGTTACACCTCCAGGAGGCACATCAGCATGGTGGTTACACCTCCAGGAGGCACATCAGCATGGTGGTTACACCTCCAGGAGGCACATCAGCATGGTGATTACACATCCAGGAGGCACATCAGCATGGTGGTTACACTTCCAGGAGGCTCATCAGCATGGTGGTTACACATCCAGGAGACACATCAGCATGGTGGTTACACATCCAGGAGACACATCAACATGGTGGTTACACATCCAGGAGGCTCATCAGCATGGTGGTTACACATCCAGGAGGCACATCAGCATGGTGGTTACACATCCAGGAGGCTCATCAGCATGGTGGTTACACTTCCAGGAGGCTCATCAGCATGGTGATTACACTTCCAGGAGGCTCATCAGCATGGTGGTTACACATCCAGGAGGCACATCAGCATGGTGGTTACACTTCCAGGAGGCTCATCAGCATGGTGGTTACACTTCCAGGAGGCTCATCAGCATGGTGATTACACTTCCAGGAGGCTCATCAGCATGGTGGTTACACTTCCAGGAGGCTCATCAGCATGGTGGTTACACTTCCAGGAGACACATCAGCATGGTGGTTACACCTCCAGGAGGCTCATCAGCATGGTGGTTACACCTCCAGGAGGCACATCAGCATGGTGGTTACACCTCCAGGAGGCTCATCAGCATGGTGGTTACACCTCCAGGAGGCACATCAGCATGGTGGTTACACCTCCAGGAGGCACATCAGCATGGTGGTTACACATCCAGGAGACACATTAGCATGGTCTCTCATTCCGTCGCGGAATGAGAGAGAAGAGAGGAGAGGAGAGGGAGACCGGATTCCCGCGACCGGGTCGGACCCGGATCGGACTCTGAAACCGCGCGGATCCGGATTTTTACAGTTCGGATCCGCTCAACAATAATTATAAGTATAGCGCAATTCCTCTGCTGACAGAATAGTCAGAGCAGCATCATCCGTTCAGGGCCTTAGAAAAGCTGGGTAATGAGGTCGTATAACTCCCCTGGATCTGAGGCCATGCGTTCACTCTGGATTTCGGGGCTTGTGTCTGTTTTGCCAGTTTCCAGTCGAGCCCCGAGGAGGGCGAGAAAATATTATGACGATTCCTCCACTGCTGCCGGTGAGTTGGGGGTCAGCAGTCCGCAGCGATGGGGGGCGCCACAGGCCTGCGGGGCTTCAGTAGGAGCTGTCACTCACACGTCCCGGCCCTGACCCTTATTACCGAGTGTATATCTGTAAGTGAGCCGATGATTGACGCGTCCACACCGGGCAGCGGGGGGCCGCACAGCGTGGGGAGGAATAACGGGGAGCGCAGCTAATAAAACACAAAACGGGATTAAGTCACCGCAGCAAATGTAAAAAGAACCAAGAACTGAGGTCAGAGCAACAGCCGGATGGTCAGGATGGAATAATGGAGGGATTCCCGCACTCCGGCATCTCCGCACTATATGAAATCCCTCTATATATGAGCTATACCCTCCTGCTCCGGTCTGCCCGATCACTGAGAGGTCAGATTACAGCTGCCCAATGGAGTCTAAAGGGACAGGTGCGAGGACAGGGGAGAGAAAGGGACTAATGCCCCTGCTTTCTAGTAAGTGTGCTATCCTACCCAGAGCTGAATGCACAGATACACTGCTCAGTAGTGCTCCGTACTGTCCTCCATGCTACAGCTACTTTGTAACAGGCGCATATCTAGGGGAGGGGGCGAGCGGTGCATTTGGGGGGTTCCAGTTGGCCACTCGATGTGGCGGTCCAATGTGTCTCCTTGATGGCTGCATTTTGCCACACCCCGATGCCGGCCGTTCAGCCATTCTCTGAGAAGTGTAGTCAATTGTACTTGTGTCTTTTAGGAGCGAGTGCAATTGAAGCCCTGATTGCCGGCACTTCCAGGTCACAGCGATGTCAGCGGCACGGTCAGGTCATCTGATTACACTGCTGACGTCACTGATCGACACCACATAGGTGCAAAGACGTTTAGTGTAGTAAGTGCTCCAATGGAGCTGAAGACACGGAAGGTTTATTGTAATTAAGGTGGAGCAAAAAGTAAAGAAAACAGTATAAGTAGTGAGTAGGAGGTGGGGATGGGTGCAGACACTGTATGGGGAGTAGGGGGGCAGAGAAATTTGAAGACACAGTATAGGAAGGAAGGTTGGATGTGTGCGGACACAGTATGGAGAGCGAGGCGGGGATGTGTGCGGACACAGTATGGTGAGCAAATGGAGATGTGTGTGGACACAGTATGGGGGGCAACGGGGGGATGGGTTCAGACACTGCATGGAGAGTGAGTGAGAAGGTGGGGAGAATTGGAGGACACAAGATGTGGAGCCAGCGGGATGGGTCCATATGCTGTATGGGGAGCAAGGTGTGATGGGTCCAGACACTGTATGGGGAGCAAGGTAGGATGGGTCCAGACACTGTATGTGGAGCAAGGGGGATGGGTCCGGACACTGTATGGCAAGCAAGGGGGGATAAGTCTGGACACTGTATGGGGAGTCAGAGGTGATTATCCGAACCTACGTACGGAGAGTGAAGTGGGGATGTGTAAGGAGACAGTATGGGGAGCAAAGGGTTGGATAGGTCCAGACACTGTATGGGAAGTGAGAGGGGATAGGTTTGGACAATGTATGAAGAGTGAAGTGGGATGTGTAAGGAGACAGTATGGGGACCGAAGGGGTGGATAGGTCTGGACACTATGGGGAGCAAGGGGGGATGTATGAGGAGACAGTATGCAGACAGAAAAGTGTCAAGTGGCACAGAATAGAGACTGGGAGGTGTAGGCAGCAGTATAGAAAGGGGGCAGCATGAGGGGACAGTATGATGAGGAGAGGGAGTGTGAATGATAAGTGTGCACAGTATAGAGTCTGGGAGTATAGGGGGGCACAGTGTAGAGGACTGTGAAGAGGGGGCTCAGTATGGAGAGAAGAGGGCAGTGTGGAGGGCATGCATTATTAGAGGGACAGTGTTTGGGTCATATTTTGTGCAGAGAACACAGTGAAGGCAATTATTTATTCTGGGCTCAGAATGGGGCAGATATTATTATACAGCAGGATTCTAATCATTCTGTTATTTTTATGGGTACTATCTTGGGATGTGCAAAAGACCGGAGAAGATGGAAGTCTGCAGAGACGAGCTGTGAATGTGAAAAGTCATCATGGCGTCTGGACAAGATGAAGAATAGAAAAATAAAGACTGAGATCAGAGACAACGTCATATATAAGGTATTGGAATGTAAATGTTTATTTGTGATACTGACATTCTCATCAGCACTGTGGTTCTTGTGTGGTCTGATAATGACTGTAAATCCCAGTATCTGCTTACTATTGCTAAGGACATACTGGGAGTTGTAGGTTTATCTGATACAAATGTATATGGGTCTGCCCTGATATTACAATGCATGTTCTGTTACGCTAGTGGAAGTGGACCCACATGGTCACAGCAGCGGCTCAACCTGAAGGGGCATAACTAAGCGACTAGCTCATCTTCACTAGAGCCTCGGATGGTAAGGATAGGCTTATGTTGGAAAGCAGCCGCTAGGTGCTATACTAGGGGATAGCCCAGCACTGACAGCTGACCCCAGGGGTCGGGGATGCAGGATCGGACTCTGGTGCAGCAGGTATGGCAAACATGGTTTTCAGTAGACGGCACTGGCAAACGTCATATAATTGAAGGGAGGATGAATGGACAAATATATGCCGAGACATTCCTTATAAAAATCTGCTGCATTCACCAGGATGATGAAGATGAAACGAGGGGAGACATTTCATCAGACAATGACCCCAAACACACAGACAAGGAAACTACTAACTGGTCTCCTGAGCAGAATCCAATAGAAAATGTCTGGAAGGAACTATAGTTCAGAGCTCATAGAAGGAGCCTGGACCTGCAAGAAGCAAGGAGTGTGTGTGTGTGTGTGTGTGTGTGTGTGTGTGTGTGTGTGTGTGTGTGTGTGTAAGAATGGGCGAAAATCCACCTGAGCAACGCAGGATGTGAGGAGTGTGTGTGTGTGTATATAAGAGTGGGCCAAAATCCACCTGAGCAACGCAGGATGTGAGGAGTGTGTGTGTGTGTGTGTGTGTGTGTGTGTGTGTATAAGAGTGGGCCAAAATCCACCTGAGCAATGCAGGATGTGAGGAGTGTGTGTGTGTGTGTGTATGTGTATATAAGAGTGGGCCAAAATCCACCTGAGCAACGCAGGATGTGAGGAGTGTGTGTGTGTGTGTGTGTGTGTGTATATAAGAGTGGGCCAAAATCCACCTGAGCAATGCAGGATGTGAGGAGGAGTGTGTGTGGAAGATTGGGCCAAAATCCACCTGAGCAATGCAGGATGTGAGGAGTGTGTGTGGAAGAATGGGCCAAAATCCACCTGAGCAATGCAGGATGTGAGGCATGTGTGTGGGGAAGAGTGGGCCAAAATCCACCTGAGCAACGCAGGATGTAAGGAGTGTGTGTGTGGAAGAATGGGCCAAAATCCACCTGAGCAATGGAGGATGTGAGGAGTGTGTGGAAGAGTGGGCCAAAATCCACCTGAGCAACGC
This sequence comes from Anomaloglossus baeobatrachus, assembly GCF_048569485.1. Classification (NCBI taxonomy): domain Eukaryota; kingdom Metazoa; phylum Chordata; class Amphibia; order Anura; family Aromobatidae; genus Anomaloglossus; species Anomaloglossus baeobatrachus. Next base: position 12,624,506 of record NC_134355.1, on the reverse strand, counting down.
AGGATGAGAGGAGTGTGTGTGGAAGAATGGGCCAAAATCCACCTGAGCAATGCAGGATGTGAGGAGTGTGTGTGTGGAAGAGTGGGCCAAAATCCACCTGAGCAATGCAGGAAGTGAGGAGTGTGTGTGTGGAAGAGTGGGCCAAGATCCACCTAAGCAATGCAGGATGTGAGGAGTGTGTGTGGGAGAATGGGCCAAAATCCACCTGAGCAATGCAGGATGTGAGGAGTGTGTGTGGAAGAGTGGGCCAAAATCCACCTGAGCAATGCAGGATGAGAGGAGTGTGTGTGGAAGAATGGGCCAAAATCCACCTGAGCAACGCAGGATGTAAGGAGTGTGTGTGGAAGAATGGGCCAAAATCCACCTGAGCAACGCAGGATGTGAGGAGTGTGTGTGTGGAAGAGTGGACCAAAATCCACCTAAGCAATGCAGGATGTGAGGAGTGTGTGTGGAAGAGTGGGCCAAAATCCACCTAAGCAATGCAGGATGAGAGGAGTGTGTGTGGGAGAATGGGCCAAAATCCACCTGAGCAATGCAGGATGTGAGGAGTGTGTGTGGAAGAATGGGCCAAAATCCACCTGAGCAACGCAGGATGTGAGGAGTGTGTGTGTGGAAGAGTGGGCCAAAATCCACCTAAGCAATGCAGGATGTGAGGAGTGTGTGTGGGAGAATGGGCCAAAATCCACCTGAGCAATGCAGGATGTGAGGAGTGTGTGTGTGGAAGAGTGGGCCAAAATCCACCTGAGCAATGCAGGATGTGAGGAGTGTCTGTGGAAGAGTGGGCCAAAATCCACCTGAGCAACGCAGAATGAGAGGAGTGTGTGTGGAAGAATGGGCCAAAATCCACCTGAGCAACGCAGGATGTGAGGAGTGTGTGTGTGGAAGAGTGGGCCAAAATCCACCTGAGCAACGCAGGATGTGAGGAGTGTGTGTGTGTAAGAGTGGGCCAAAATCCACCTGAGCAACGCAGGATGTGATGAGTGTGTGTGGAAGAATGGGCCAAAATCCACCTGAGCAACGCAGGATGTGAGGAGTGTGTGTGTGGAAGAGTGGGCCAAAATCCACCTGAGCAATGCAGGATGTGAGGAGTGTGTGTAAGAGTGGACCAAAATCCACCTGAGCAACGCAGGATGTGAGGAGTGTGTGTGGAAGAATGGGCCAAAATCCACCTGAGCAACGCAGGATGTGAGGAGTGTGTGTGTGGAAGAGTGGGCCAAAATCCACCTGAGCAATGCAGGATGTGAGGAGTGTGTGTGTGTGTGTAAGAGTGGGCCAAAATCCACCTGAGCAACGCAGGATGTGAGGAGTGTGTGTGGAAGAATGGGCCAAAATCCACCTGAGCAACGCAGGATGTGAGGAGTGTGTGTGTGTAAGAGTGGGCCAAAATCCACCTGAGCAATGCAGGATGTGAGGAGTGTGTGTGTGTAAGAGTGGGCCAAAATCCACCTGAGCAACGCAGGATGTGAGGAGTGTGTGTGGAAGAATGGGCCAAAATCCACCTGAGCAACGCAGGATGTGAGGAGTGTGTGTGTAAGAGTGGGCCAAAATCCACCTGAGCAACGCAGAATGTGAGGAGTGTGTGTGGAAGAATGGGCCAAAATCCACCTGAGCAACGCAGGATGTGAGGAGTGTGTGTGTGGAAGAGTGGGCCAAAATCCACCTGAGCAATGCAGGATGTGAGGAGTGTGTGTGTGTGTGTAAGAGTGGGCCAAAATCCACCTGAGCAACGCAGGATGTGAGGAGTGTGTGTGGAAGAATGAGCCAAAATCCACCTGAGCAACGCAGGATGTGAGGAGTGTGTGTGTGTAAGAGTGGGCCAAAATCCACCTGAGCAATGCAGGATGTGAGGAGTGTGTGTGTGTAAGAGTGGGCCAAACTCCACCTGAGCAACGCAGGATGTGAGGAGTGTGTGTGGAAGAATGGGCCAAAATCCACCTGAGCAACGCAGGATGTGAGGAGAGTGTGTGTAAGAGTGGGCCAAAATCCACCTGAGCAACGCAGAATGTGAGGAGTGTGTGTGGAAGAATGGGCCAAAATCCACCTGAGCAACGCAGGATGTGAGGAGTGTGTGTGTGGAAGAGTGGGCCAAAATCCACCTGAGCAATGCAGGATGTGAGGAGTGTGTGTGTGTAAGAGTGGGCCAAAATCCACCTGAGCAACGCAGGATGTGAGGAGTGTGTGTGGAAGAATGGGCCAAAATCCACCTGAGCAACGCAGGATGTGAGGAGTGTGTGTGTGGAAGAGTGGGCCAAAATCCACCTGAGCAATGCAGGATGTGAGGAGTGTGTGTGTGTAAGAGTGGGCCAAAATCCACCTGAGCAACGCAGGATGTGAGGAGTGTGTGTGGAAGAATGGGCCAAAATCCACCTGAGCAACGCAGGATGTGAGGAGAGTGTGTGTGGAAGAGTGGGCCAAAATCCACCTGAGCAATGCAGGATGTGAGGAGTGTGTGTGTGGAAGAGTGGGCCAAAATCCACCTGAGCAACGCAGGATGTAAGGAGTGTGTGTGGAAGAATGGGCCAAAATCCACCTGAGCAATGCAGGATGTGAGGAGTGTGTGTGTAAGAATGGGCCAAAATCCACCTGAGCAATGCAGGATGTGAGGAGTGTGTGTGCGGAAGAATGGGCCAAAATCCACCTGAGCAACGCAGGATGTGAGGAGTGTGTGTGTGGAAGAGTGGGCCAAAATCCACCTAAGCAATGCAGGATGTGAGGAGTGTGTGTGGGAGAATGGGCCAAAATCCACCTGAGCAATGCAGGATGTGAGGAGTGTGTGTGTGGAAGAGTGGGCCAAAATCCACCTGAGCAATGCAGGATGTGAGGAGTGTGTGTGGAAGAGTGGGCCAAAATCCACCTGAGCAACGCAGAATGAGAGGAGTGTGTGTGGAAGAATGGGCCAAAATCCACCTGAGCAACGCAGGATGTGAGGAGTGTGTGTGTGGAAGAGTGGGCCAAAATCCACCTGAGCAACGCAGGATGTGAGGAGTGTGTGTGTGTAAGAGTGGACCAAAATCCACCTGAGCAACGCAGGATGTGATGAGTGTGTGTGGAAGAATGGGCCAAAATCCACCTGAGCAACGCAGGATGTGAGGAGTGTGTGTGTGGAAGAGTGGGCCAAAATCCACCTGAGCAATGCAGGATGTGAGGAGTGTGTGTGTGTAAGAGTGGGCCAAAATCCACCTGAGCAACGCAGGATGTGAGGAGTGTGTGTGGAAGAATGGGCCAAAATCCACCTGAGCAATGCAGGATGTGAGGAGTGTGTGTGTGTAAGAGTGGGCCAAAATCCACCTGAGCAACGCAGTATGTAAGGAGTGTGTGTGGAAGAATGGGCCAAAATCCACCTGAGCAATGCAGGATGTGAGGAGTGTGTGCGGAAGAGTGGGCCAAAATCCACCTGAGCAATGCAGGATGTGAGGAGTGTGTGTGTGTGTGCGTGTGTGTGTGTGTGTGGACGAGTGGGCCAAAATCCACCTGAGCAATGCAATAGTGTTTCCATAAAGGAGGTGTCTGGAGCGTCATCACCAACAAAAGTGAATGTACAAAAGAATAAAATACATTTCAGTAACGTGTTCAATACTTTTCCCTGTGTCATTTCTCATTATTACACGTAATTTATGGACATCTATGGTCTGGTTTCTTTGCCTGTGTGGATTGGATGGGTTGTTATGGACATCTGGTGAGAAATTCATGTCAACAGTATCTCTAGAAATATATTTACTTAGTAAATTGATGATGCGTTCAATATTTATTTCACTCGCTGTATATGTGAGGCTCCTCCTGTTTATAAGTTTCCAGGGTGAGGTTTCCTTTTTAATAATTGTAAAATTAAAGGGAACCTGTCACCAGATTTTTACCTAATAAACCAAGTCTCCCCTTCTGCAGCTCCGGGGCTGCGTTCTATGAAGGTGCACCTTGGCCCTGACTCCCCTTCCAGACCCCAAAAATAACTTTATAAAACCTGGCGATTAGGTATACTAATTACCTTTGGTTGGCTAGATGGGCGGGCTCATTTTCTGCTCCTGTCCCCTTCCTGCCGCTGATCGCTGTCCTCCTTCCTTGATTGACGGGATGATGCCCTCCGTCCTCCTCCTTGTCACATTTTTAAATCTTGCGCCTGTGCAGTTAGGTCGGCTCGCGCAGGCGCAGTTCGCTCTGCCAAATTGCTGCCAAAGCAGAAAACAGCTGCCCTCGCTCACGCCGGTGAGCTAAATGCGCAGGGGCGAGATTATGGGCAGATACGAGCACGGCACTTGTGAGGTCGGCGCTGTGTATGACCTCACCAGCGCCATGCTCGTACCCGCCCATAATCTCACGCCTGCGCATTTAGCTCACTGGCGCGAGCGAGGGCAGCTGTTTTCTGCTTTGGCCGCGATATGGCAGAGCGAACTGCGCCTGCGCAAGCCGACCTAACTGCACAGGCGCAAGATTTAAAAATGTGACGAGGAGGATGATGGAGGCATCATCCCGTCAATCAAGGAAGGAGGACGGCGATCAGCTGCAGGAGGGGGGACAGGAGGAGAAAATGAGCCCGCCCATCTGGCCAACCAAAGGTAATTAGTATACCTAACGGCCAGGTTTTATAAAGTTACTAGCTGTACTACCCGACTTCGCCCGGGTTAATAACTGTTGTTAACAAAATAGAATGTATTAACATTCCCGGGATAGAATGTATAAATAGAATGTATTAACACTCGGGATAGTAACTGTCTCTCTGTTTCTCTCCCATTCTCTGTCTGTCCCCCCCTCTGTATATATCTCTCTGTCTCTCTCTCTCTCTCTTTGTCTGTCTTTTTCTTTCTCTGTCTGTCTCTGACTGTCTCTGTCTCTTTCCCTATCTGTCTCTTTCCCTGCGTCTGTCTCTTTCCCTGCGTCTGTCTCTTTCCCTGCGTCTGTCTCTTTCCCTGCGTCTGTCTCTTTCCCTGCGTCTGTCTCTTTCCCTGCGTCTGTCTCTTTCCCTGTGTCTGTCTCTTTCCCTGTGTCTGTCTCTTTCCCTGTGTCTGTCTCTGTCT